>NW_026111622.1:300000-400000 GCF_024679095.1 Eriocheir sinensis | reverse complement strand
TTGTATAAATATTTTGATACAGATTTACATTATTTTATGTATTTTTGTATGTACATTTCAATTCAAATTTAGCTTATTTTAGCTGTATTTTGTATATATATTTTCATATAAATTTAATTACTTCTGTGTATTTTGTATATAGTTTTATACAAATTTATGATATTTTATGTATTTTGTATATTTATATTTATACAAATACACATTCTTTTACTTATTTTGTTTATTTATTTTGATACCGATTTTATGTATATTTTGTATTAATTTTTTTATACGTATTTACTTCATTTATTGTGTATTTTGTATATTTTTTATAGAAATCTACGTTATTTTATGTGTTTTCGTATATATATTTTGAAACAAATTTACATTGTTTTATATGTATTTTGCATATCTATTTTAATACAAATTTACCTTATAGTATGTGCATTTTTTATATCTATTTTATTTTATTTTGGTATATATATTTTTATAAAAAATGCGTTATTTTATGGCTATTTTGCATCTTTATTTTCATACAAATTTACATTATTTAATTAATATTCTGTGTATTTATTGTTGATGCGATTTTACATTATTCTATTTTTTTTGTATATATTTTTTTATACATATTCACATTATTTAATGTGTATTTTCTATATATATTTGATACAAATTTACTTTATTTTAAGTGTATATGTTTATATATTTTCATTCAAATTTCCATTATTTTATGTGTATTTTGTACATGTATTTCAATACAAATTTACCTAAGTTTATGTGTATTTTGTATATTTATTTTCATACAAATTTAAATTATTTTTGTGTATTTTTGTATATAGTTTTATACAAACAGGTTATTTTATGAGTATTTTGTATATCTATTTTCATACAAATACACATTCTTTTATTGATATTTTGTTTATTTATTTTGACGAGAATTTAAATTATTTAATGTGTATTTTGTATATATATATTTTTATACGTATTTACATCATTTCATGTGTATTTTGTATATATATTTCTATTGAAATCTACGTTATTTTATGTGTATTCGTATATAGATTTTTAAACAAATTTACACTTTTGTGTGCATTTTGTATATTTTTTCAATAGAAATTTACCTTATTGTACGTGCATTTTGTATATTAATTTTAATACACATTTAATTATTCTATGTGTATTCTGGTATATGTATTTTTTTTAAAAGAATATGCTTTATTTGATGGGTATTTTGCATCTTTATTTTTCATACAAAATTACATTATTTTATTGATATTCTGTGTATTTATTTTGATACGATTTTACATTATTCTATGTATATTTTGTATATCTATTTTATACAATTGAACGTTATTTTCTGTGAATTTGTTTTCATTTCATACAAATTTACATTATTATATGTGTATTTTGTACATGTATTTAAATTCAAATTTAACTAATTATATCTGTATTTTGTATATCTATTTTCATACAAATTGAAATTTATTTTTTTGTTTTTTTGTATATATTTTTATTCAAATTTTCGTAATTTTATGTGTATTTTGTATATTTATTTGCCTATAAATATACGCTCTTTTATCGGAATTTTGTTTATTTATTTTGATACGAATTTTAATTTTTTTAGGTGTATTTGAAATATATATTTTTATTTTTTATTTACATAATTTTATATCTATTTTGAATATATATTTTCATAGAAATTTACTCTATATGTATATACAAAAAAAAAACAAAAATAATTTAAATTTGTATGAAAATAAATATACAAAATACACATAAAATTAGGTAAATTTGTATTGAAATACATATACAAAATACACTTAAAATAATGTAAATTTTAATGAAATTATATAAACAAATGCACTTAAAATAACGTTAATTTGTATAAAATCTATATAAAAAATACACATTAAATAATGAAAATATGTATAAAAAAATATATACAAAACACAAATAGTATAATATAAAATCGTATCAAAATATATACACAGAATATTAATAAAATAATGTACATTTGTATGAAAACTAAGATGTAAAATACCTATAAAATAACGCATTTTTTATAAAATTATATATATCAAACAACACATAAAATATTTGAATTTGTATTAAAATAAATATACAAAATACACATACAATAAGGCAAATTTGTATTGAAATAGATATGCAAAAAACATATAAAACAATGTAAAATTTTTTCAAAATATATATACGAATACACAAAAAATAACGTAGATTTCTATAAATATATATATACAAAATAGAAATAAAATTAAGTAAATACGAATCAAAAATGTATACAAAATACACATAAAATAATGTAAATTCGTATAAATATAAATAAACAAAATACCAATAAGAGAATGTGTATTTGTATAAATATAAATATACAAAATGCACATAAAATAACGTAAATTTGTATAAAACTATATACAAAAATACACAGAAGTAATTAAATTTGTATGAAAATATATATACAAAATACACACAAAATAAGCTAAATTTGAATTGAGATATATATACAAAATACATAAAATAAAGTAAATTCGTTTCAAAATATTTTTAACAAATACACATATAATAACATAAATTTGTAAAAAAAAATTATAAACAAAATACACATTAAGTAATGCAAATACGTATAAAAAATATTTACAAAATACACCAATAATCAAGTCATTCGTATCAAAATAAATGAACAAAAAACTAATTAAATAATGTAAATTTTTATGAGAAACCATATACAAAATACACTTAAAATAACGTTTTAAGTTTCTATAAAAATATATGTACAAAAATGCACATAAAATTAGTTTGCATAAAAAAATATATACAAAACACACATTAGATAATGTAAATGAGTATAAAAATATGTATACAAAATACCTATGAAATAATCTAAATTCGTATCCAGCTAAATTAAGAAAATAACAATAAAATAATGTAATTTTTAATGAAAATATGTATAGAAAACACTCATAAAATAACCTAAATACAAATACAAATATACACATTAAATAATTTAAAATTGAATGAAATAAATATACAAAATAAACATAAAATAAGGTAAATTTGTAATAAAATATATGTAAGAATACACATAAAATAATATAAATTTGTATGAAAATATATATACAAATACACATAAAATAACATGAATTTGTATAAAATTTGTTTCAAAATATATACGAATACACACAATAAAATAACGTAAATTTTTATGAAAATGTATATATAAAATACACATAAAATAGTTTAAATACGTAGAAAAATATATATACAAAATACACATAAAATAATGTAAATTCGTAAAAAATTAAATACACAAAATTCCAATAAAAGAATGTATATTTGTAGGAAAATATATATACAAAAAACAAATAAAATAACTAAAATTTGTATAAAATATAAAAAAAATACACAAAAATAATTTAAATTTGTTTGAAAATAGATATGCAAAATACACATAAAGTTAGGCAAATTTGTATTGAAATACATATACAAAACTCACATAAAATAATGTAAATTTGTATGAAAATATATAAACAAATACATATAAAATCACGTAAATTTGGATAAAATATATATATATATATATATATATATATATATATATATATATATATATATATATATATATATATATATATATATATATATATATATATATATATATATATATACAAAATATACATTAAATATTTTAAATATGTATAAAAATATATTATAATATATATATTTTTATTGATATTTGCGTCATTTATGTGTATTCTCATGAAATTTATATTATTTTATTGGTATTTTGTCTATTTATTTTGATACGAATTACATGATTATTTGTGTATTTTTTACATTTTTTTTATACGTATTTACAATATTTAATGTGTATTTAGTTTATATATTTTTATACAAATTTACGTTATTATATGTGTATTTGTATAGGTAGTTTGATACAAATTTACATTATTTTATGTATTTTGTATATATATTTCAATTCAAATTTAGCTTATTTTATGTGTATTTTGTATATCTATTTATTGTAATACAAAATCAAATATTTTATGTTTTTTCGTATATATATATATATATATATATATATATATATATATATATATATATATATATATATATATATATATATATATATATATATATATATATATATATATATATTTATAAAAAATGCGTTATTTTATGGGTATTTTGCATCTTAATTTTCATAAAAATTTACATTATTTTAATAATATTTTCTGCATTTATTTTGATATGATTTTACATTATTTTATTTGTGTTTTGTATATATATTTTTTTATACATATTTACATTATTTAATGTTTTTTTTCTATATATATTTGATACAAACTTACGTTATTTAAAGTCTATATGTTTATATATTTTCATTCAAATTTACATTATTTTATGTGTATTTTGTATATGTTTTTCAATACAAATTTACCTATTTATATATGTTTTTTGTATATTTATTTTTATACATGTTTAAATTATTTTTGTGTATTTTTGTATATAGTTTTATACAAATTTAGGTTATTTTATGTGTATTTTGTATATCTATTTTCATACAAATACACATTCTTTTCATGATATTTTGTTTATTTATTTTGACACGAATTAACATTATTTAATGTGTATTTTGTATATATATTTCTATACGTATTTACATTATTTCAAGTGTATTTTGCATATATATATTTCTATAGAAATCTGCGTTATTTTATGTGTATTCGTATATATATATTTTAAAACAAATTTACATTGTTTTATGTGTATTTTGCATATTTTTTCGATACAAATTTACCTTATTGTATATGCATTTTGTATATTAATTTTAATACAAATTTGATTAATCTATGTGTATTTTTGTATATGCATTTATATAAAAATATGCTTTATTTTATGGGTATTTTGCATCTTTATTTTCATACAAATTTACATTATTTTATTGATATTCTGTGTATTTATTTTGATATGATTTTACATTATTCTATGTGTATTTTGTATATATATTTTATATAAAATGTATTTGTTTTCATTTCATACAAATCTACATTATTTTATGTGTTTTTTGTACATGTATTTAAATACAAGTTTAACTAGTTATATGTGTATTTTGTATATCTATTTTGTATGTATATTTTCATAGAAATTTACTCTATTTTATGAGTATTCGTATATATATTTTGATACAAATTTACATTATTGATGTGTATTTTGCAAATCTATTTCAATACAAATTTACTTTATTGTACGTGCATTTTGTATATTTATTTTAATACAAATTTAATTATTTTATATGAATTTTTGTATATATATTTTTATGCAAATATGCGTTATTATATGGATATTTTGCATCTTTATTTTCATACAAATTTACATTATTTTATTGATATTCTCTTTATTTATTTTGATACGATTTAACTTTATTCTATGTGTATTTTGTATATATTTTTTTATACATATTTACATTATTTAATGTTCATTTTGTATATATATTTTATCCAAATTTACATTAATTTATGTGTATTTGTTTATATATTTTCATACAAATTTACATTATTTTATGTGTTTTTTGTATATATATTTTTCTACGTATTTAAATTATTTTATGTGTATTCTGTATATACATTTTCATAAAAAAAATTACGTTATTTTATTGTGTGTATAAGTATATATTTTGATACAAATTTTATACAAATTTTATGTTATTTAATGTGTATTTGTATATATATTTTCATACAAATTTATATTATTTTATGTGTATTTTTTCATATATTTCATTACAAATTTACCTTATTTTATGTTTATTTTGTATAAATATCTCATTCAATTTAAAATTATTTTATGTGTATATTTGTATTTGTATTTGGGTTATTTTATGTGTATTTTGTATATATATTTTCATCCAAAATTACAATATTTTATTGGTATTTTCTTAATTTAATTCGATACGAGTTTAGATTATTTCATAGGTATTTTGTATACATATTTTTATACTCATTTACATTATGTAATGTGTGTTTTCTATATTTATTTTTATGCAAATTTATTTTATGTTAATTTTTTTACATATATTTTTATAGAAATTTGCGTTATTTTATGTATATAGTTTTATATAAAGTTACGTTATTTTATGTGCATTTTTATTATCTATATTTATACAAATACATATTCTTTTATTATTTAAATTATTTAATATATATTTTGTATATATATTTCATACAAATTTACGTTATTATATGTGTATTTGTTTATAAATTTTCTTTCAAATTTACATTATTTTACGTGCATTTTGTATATGTATTTCAATACAAATTAACCTAATTTTATGTGTATTTTGTATATTTCTTTTCATACAAATTTAAAATAAATTAATATTTATTTGAATGAAAATAAATTTACAAAATACACATAACATAACTAAAATTTGTATTAAAATATATACAAAAATACCTATAAATAATTTGAGTTTGTATGAAAATAGATATACAAAATACACATAAAACTAGGTAAATTTCTTTTGAAATGTATATACAAAATACCCATAAAATATTGCAAATTTGTGTCAAAATATATAAACAAATACACATAAAATAACGTAAATTTATGAAAATATATACAAAATACATAGAATAATGTCAATTCGTATCAAAATGAATGAGCAGAATCTCAATAAAATAATGTAAATTTGTATGAAAATAAAGATGCAAAATACCCAAAAAATAAAGCATATGTTTATAAAAGTACAGATACAAAAATACACATCGAATAATTAAATTTGTATTAAAATTAATATACAAAATGCGTATATAATAAGGTAAATTTGTATTGAAAAAATATGCAACATACACGTTTACTCATACAAATTTATATTATTTTATTGGTATTTTGTTTATTTATTTTGATACGAATTACATGATTATTTATGTATTTTATACATATTTTTTTATACGTATTTACATTATTTAATGTGTATTTTGTTTATATATTTTCAAACAAATTTACGTTATTATATGTGTATTTGTATAAATATTTTGATACAAATTTACTTTATTTCATGTATTTTGTATATATATTTCAATTCAAATTTAGCTTATTTTGTGTGTATTTTGTATATATTTTCATACAAATTTAATTACTTCTGTGAAGTTTTGTATATAGTTATATCTATTTTCATACAAATACACATTCTTTTATTCATATTTTGTTATTTATTTTAACACGAATTTACAGTATTTAATGTGTATTTTGTATATATATTTTTATACGTATTTACATCATTTCATGTGTGTTTTGTATATATCCTTATTGTATGTGCATTTTGTATATTTATTTCAATACACATTTAAATATTTTATGTGTATTTTGGTATATATATTTTTATAAGAAATGCGCTATTTGATGTTAATTTTGCATCTTTATTTTCATACAAATTTACATTATTTTATTAATATTCGGTGTTTTTATTTTGATACGATTTTGCATTATTCTATTTGTTTTTTCTATATATATATATTTTTTATACATATTTACATTATTTAATGTGTATCTTGCATATATATTTCATACAAATTTATTATCTATTATTTATTTTCATACAAATACACATTCTTTTCATGATATTTTGTTTATTTATTTTGACACGAATATACATTACTTAATATGTATTTTGTATATATATTTTTATACGTATTTACATAATTTCATATGTATTTTGTATATATATTTCTATAGAAATCTACTTTATTTTATGTGTATTCGTATATATATTTTGAAACAAATTTACACTGTTTTATTTGTATTTTGCGTTTTTTTTTCAATACATATTAACCTTATTGTATGTGTGCATTTTGTATAATAATTTTAATACAAATTTAATTATTCTATGTGTATTTTTGTATATGTATTTAAAAAAATAAATGCTTTATCTTATGGGTATTTTGCATCGTTATTTTCATACAAATTTAAATTATTTTATTGATATTCGGTGTACTTATTTAGAAACGATTTTACATTATTCTATGTATAACAAAAATAAATATATACAAAAATAAACAAAATTAATTTAAATTTGTTTGAAAATAGATATGCAAAATATGTGTATTTTGTATATATATTTCAATTCAAATTTAGCTTATTTTGTGTGTATTTTGTATATATTTTCAAAAATATTTAATTACTTCTGTGTATTTTTGTATATAATTTTATATAAATTTACGTTATTTAATGTGTAATTTGTATATTTATATTTATACAAATACACATTCTTTTATTGGTATTTTGTTTATTTTCATTTAATACGAATTTACATTATTTTATGTGTATTTTGTATACATTTTTTTATACGTATTTACTTCATTTTATGTGTATTTTGTATATATATTTTTATAGAAATCTACGGTATTTTATGTGTACTCGTATTTTTGTATATAGTTTTATATAAATTTACGTTATTTTATGTGTATTTTGTATATTTATATTTATACAAATACACATTCTTTTATTGGTATTTTGTTTATTTATTTTAACACGAGTTTCCATTATTTTATGTGTATTTTGTATACATTTTTTTATACGTTTTTACTTCATTTTATGTGTATTTTGTATATATATTTTTATAGAAATCTACGTTATTTTATGTGTATTCGTATATATATTTTGAAACAAATTTACATTGTTTTATATGTATTTTGCATATCTATTTCAATGCAAATTTACCTTATTGTATGTGTTTTTTGTATATTTATTTTAATACAAATTTAATTTTTTGATGTGTTTTTTGGTATATATATTTTTATAAATTTATTATTTTATTTATTTTATGGGTATTTTGCTGATTTATTTTCATACAAATTTACATTATTTTATTAATATTCTGTGTATTTATTTTGATACGATTTTACATTATTCTATTTGTGTTTTGTACATATTTTTTTACACAAATTTACGTTTTTTTATATAAAATTATTGATACCAAAATACACATAAAATATTTCAATTTGTATTAAAATAAAATTACAAAATGCACATAAAATAACGTAAATTTGTATTGAAATAGATATGCAAAATACATATAAAATAGTGTAAATTTCTTTCAAAATATATATACGAATACACATAAACTAACGTAGATTTCTATAAAAATACATATACAAAATACACATAAAATTAAGTAAATACGTATAAAAAAGTGTATACAAAATACACATAAAATAATGTAAATTCGTATAAATGTAAATAAACAATATACTAATAAAAGAATGTGTATTTGTATAAACATAAATATACAAAATGCACATAAAATAACGTAAATTTATATAAAGCTATATACATAAAATAACGCAAATTTCTATAAAAATATATGTACAAAAATGAACATAAAATAAATTTGCATAAAAAATATATATACAAAACACACATTAGATAATGTAAATGAGTATAAAAATATGTATAGAAAATACCTATGAAATAATCTAATTCGAATCGAATTAAATTAAGAAAATACCAATAAAATAATGTAATTTTGGTTGAAAATATATATACAAAATACCCATAAAATAACCTAAATACAAATACAAATATACACATAAAATATTTTATTTTGTATATACATTTCAATTCAAATTTTGCTTATATTATCTGTATTTTGTATATCTATTTTCATACGAATTTAATTACTTCTATGTATTTTTGTATAGTTTTATACAAATTTACGTTATTTTATGTGTATTTTGTATATTTATATTTATACAAATACACATTCTTTGATTGGTATTTTGTTTATTTATTTTGATACGAATTTACATTATTTTAAGTGCATTTTGTATACATTTTCTTATACGTATTTACTTCATTTTATGTGTATTTTGTATATATATATATATATATATATATATATATATATATATATATATATATATATATATATATATATATATATATATATATATATATATATATATATATATTTATACAAATCTACGTTATTTTATGTGTATTCGTATATATATTTTGAAACAAATTTTCATTATTTTATATGTATTTTGCATATCTATTTCAATACATATATTTATTGTATGTGTATTTTGTATATTTATTTTAATACAAATTAAGTTTTTCATGTGTATTTTGGTATATATATTTTTATAAATAATGCGTTTTTTAATGGGTTTTTGCATCTTTATTTTCATACAAATTTACATTGTTTTATTATTATTCTGTGTATTTATTTTTATACGATTTTATATTACTATTTGTGTTTTATATATATTTTTTTATACCAATCTACATTATTTAATGTGTGTATTTTGTATATTTTAAAACAAATTTACGTTATTTTATGCGCATCTGTTAAAATATTTTGATAGAAATTTACATTATTTTATGTATTTTGTATATATATTTCAATACAAATTTAGTTTATTTTATGTATATTTTGTATATCTATTTTCATTCGTATCAAAATAAATAAACAAAATAGCAATAAAATAATGTAAATTTGTATGAGAAAACATATACAAATACACATAAATTAACGCAAATTTCTAAACAAATATATGTACAAAAATGCACATAAAATAAAGTAAATTTGCATAAAAATATATATACAAAACACACATTAAATAATGTAAATGCGTCTTTGGATTCTTTTTAGGAGCAGCGAGTAGCGGGCTTTTTTTTTTATTAATGTTTACTTTTTTGTGCCCTTGAGCTGTCTCCTTTGCTGTAAAAAAAAAAAAAAAAAAAAAAAACATAAAATAACCTAAATTTGTATAAAACTATATACAAAAATACACAAAAATATTTAAAATTTGTAGGAAAAGAAATATACAAAATACACGTAAAATTAGGTAAATTTGTATTGAAATACATATACAAAATACACATAGAATAATGTAAATTTGAATGAAAAAATATAAACAAATACACTTAAAATAACGTAAATTTGTATAAAATATATATGCAAGATATATATTATTGATATTGATATGCAAAATACATATAAAACAATGTAAATTTTTTTTCAAAATATATATACGAATACACATAAAATAACGTAGATTTCTATAAAAATATATATACAAAATACACATAAAATGAAGTAAATACGTATAAAAAAATGTATACAAAATACACATAAAACAATGTACATTCGTTTCAAAATAAATAAATAAAATACCAATAAAAAAGATGTGTATTTGTATAAAAATAAATATACAAAATACACATAAAATATCGTAAATTTATATAAAACTATATACAAAAATACACAAAAGTAGTTAAATTTGTATGAAAATAGATATACAAAATACACATAAAATAAACAAAATTTGAATTGAAATATATATATATATATATATATATATATATATATATATATATATATATATATATATATATATATATATATATATATATATATATATATATATATATATATATATATATATATATATATATATATATATATATATATATATATATATATATATATATATATATATATATATATATATATATATATATATATATATATATATATATATATATATATATATATATATATATATATATATATATAAAAAATAAATCAAATAATGTAAATTTGTATCAAAATATTTATACAAATACACATATAATAACGTAAATTTGTATAAAAACACATAAAAAAATACACATTAAATAATGAAAATACGTATAAAAAAATATGTAGAAAATACACATATAATCATGTAATTCGTATCAAAATAAATAAAGAAAATACCAATAATATAATGTAAATTTGTATGAGAAAACATATACAAAATACATATAAAATAACGCTAATTTCTTTAAAAATATATGTACAAAAATGCACATCAAATAAAGTAAATTTGCATCAAAATATATATACAAAACACACATTAAATAATATAAATGCGTATAAAAAAATGTATAAAAAATACCTTTGAAATAATCTAAATTCGTATCGAGTTAAATTAACAAAATACCAATAAAATAATGTAGTTTTGGATGAAAATGTATATAGAAAATACAAATAAAATAACCTAAATACAAATACAAATATACACATAAAATTATTTAAAATTGCATGAAATGAATATATGAAACAAACATAAAATAAGGTAAATTTGTAATGAAATATATGTAAAAATACACATAAAATAATTTAAATTTGTATGAAAATATGTATTCAAATACACATAAAATAACCTGAATTTGTATAAAATTTGTATCAAAATATATACAAGAGCACACAATAAAATAACGTAAATTTTTATGAAAATATATATCCAAAATACACATAAAATAATGTAAATACGTAAAAACATATATATACAAAATACACATAAAGTAATGGAAATTCGTATCAAAATAAATAAACAAAATTGCAATAATAGAATGTATATATGAAGGAAAATATATATACAAAATACAAATAAAATAACTAAAATTTGTATAAAAATTTATACAAAAATACGCAAAAATAATTTAAATTTCTTTGAAAATAAATAGGCAAAATACACATAAAATTAGGCAAATTTGGATTGAAATACATATACAAAACACTCATAAAATAAGGTAAATCTGTTTGAAAATATATAAACAATGTATTTGAATACATTTACAAAATACACATCAAATAGTGTAAATTTGAGTTAAAATATATATACAAATACACTTAAATTAACGTAAATTTGTATAATATATATATATATATATATATATATATATATATATATATATATATATATATATATATATATATATATATATATATATATATATATATATATATACATATATATATATATATATATATATATATATATATATATATATATATATATATATATATATATATATCCTACTATCTATCTATCCTAAATTTCAATCCAAAGCTGGATGTTGCGCCTACGTGCAACGACATCACTTGCTCTCGTGCCCACGACCTTGACTCTTCTGAATTTTCCACCATCTGGTTAAGACTTCACTGTCATTCTATTACTAAATACATCTGTGCTGTTTATCTCTCACCTAACTCTACCAACTATGTAAAATTCTTTGACTATTTGAATTCTAAAGTGGAGCACATCTTGACCCACTCTCCTTCGCTGAAATCTCCATCCTAGGAGATTTCAATGTTCACCACCAGCTTTGGCTTTCATCCTCTTTCACTGACCATCCTGGTGAACAAGCCTACAACTTTGCTATCCTCAACGACCTAGAGCAGTTGGTCCAGCACCCTACACGTATTCCTGACCGTCTTGGAGATCGGCCCAACATTCTAGACCTCTTCCTTACCTCAAACCCTTCTGCTTATTCTGTCAAACTGTTCTCTCCGTTGGGCTCCTCCGATCACAATCTTATTTCTGCATCCTGTCCTATCGCTCCTGTACATCCTCTGGACCCACCGAAGAGGCGATGCTTCTGGCATTTTGCTTCAGCTCGGTGGGACGACCTGAGGATGTACTTTCCGATTCCGTGGAATGATTATTGCTTCCAGGATAGAGACCCCTCTGTGTGCTCAGCGCATCACAGAGGTGATTGTCTCTGGAATGGAGGCATACATTCCTCGTTCTTTCTCTACTCCTCACGCTAAAAAGCCTTGGTTTAATCACGCTTGTTCTCGTGCTGTCAATGATAGAGAGGTAGCTCACAAAAGATACCAGAGCCTTCAAACTAATGCTAATTATGAACTTTACATTTCTGCCCGAAATCGTGCCAAATCTATTCTCCGACTAACCAAAAATTCTTTCATTAATAGAAAATGTCAAAACCTTGCTTTCTCTAACTCTTCCCGTGACTTCTGGCATCTAGCCAAAAACATCTCCTCCAACTTCACTTCTTCATCTTTCCCTCCTCCTCAGTCCTGACGGCAACACTGCCGTCTCATCTATCTCTAAGGCTGAACTCTTCTCTCAAACTTTTTCTAAAACTCCACTCTGGACGATTCTGGGCATATTCAGCCTACTCATCCCCCCTCTGACTCCTTTATGCCTGTTATAAATATTCTTCAAAATGATGTTTTCTATGCCCTCTCTGGCCTCGATCCTCAGAAGGCTTATGGACCTGATGGAGTGCCTCCTATTGTCCTTAAAAACTGTGCCTCCGTGCTGTCACCCTGCCTGGTCAAACTCTTTCGCCTCTGCCTGTCAACATCTACCTTTCCTTCTTGCTGGAAGTATGCCTTCACAGCCTGTACCTAAGAAGGTGACCGCTCCAATCCCTCAAACTACCGTCCTATTGCTTTACTTTCTTGTCTATCTAAAGCTTTTGAATCAATCCTTAACCGTAAGATTCAAAAGCACCTTTCCACTTCTGACCTTCTATCTGATCGCCAGTATGGGTTCCGCAAGGGGCGTTCTACTGGTGATCTCCTAGCCTTCTTAACTGACTCCTGGTCATCCTCTCTTAGCCGTTTCGGTGAAACTTTTGCTATTGCGCTGGACATATCAAAAGCTTTTGATAGGGTCTGGCACAAATCTTTGCTTTCTAAACTACCCTCCTACGGTTTCTATCCTTCTCTCTGTACCTTTATCTCCAGTTTCCTTTCTGACCGTTCTATTTCTGCCGTGGTAGACGGTCACTGTTCTTCCCCTAAATCTATTAACAGTGGTGTCCCACAGGGTTCTGTCCTATCTCCCACTTTTTTCTGTTGTTCATTGATGATCTTCTTTCCAAAACGAGCTGTCCTATCCATTCCTACGCCGATGATTCCACTCTGCATTATTCAACTTCTTTTAATACAAGACCCACCCTTCAGGAACTTAACGACTCAAGGCTGGAGGCTGCAGAACGCTTAGCCTCAGACCTTACTATTATTTCCGATTGGGGCAAGAAGAACCTGGTGTCCTTCAACGCCTCAAAAACACAGTTTCTCCACCTATCCACTCGACACAATCTTCCAAACAACTATCCCTATTCTTTGACAACACCCAGCTATCACCTTCCTCAACACTAAACATCCTCGGTCTATCCTTAACTCAAAATCTCAACTGGAAACTTCATATCTCATCTCTTACTAAATCAGCTTCCTCGAGGCTGGGCGTTCTGTACCGTCTCCGCCAGTTCTTCTCCCCTGCACAGTTGCTGTCCATATACAGGGGCCTTGTCCGCCCTCGTATGGAGTATGCATCTCATGTGTGGGGGGGCTCCACTCACACAGCTCTTCTGGACAGAGTGGAGGCAAAGGCTCTTCGTCTCATCAGCTCTCCTCCTCATACTGATAGTCTTCTACCTCTTAAATTCCGCCGCAATGTTGCCTCTCTTTCTATCTTCTATCGATATTTCCACGCTGACTGCTCTTCTGAACTTGCTAACTGCATGCCTCCCCCCCTCCGCGGCCCCGCTGCACTCGACTTTCTACTCATGCTCATCCCTATACTGTCCAAACCCCTTATGCAAGAGTTAACCAGCATCTTCACTCTTTCATCCCTCACGCTGGTAAACTCTGGAACAATCTTCCTTCATCTGTATTTCCTCCTGCCTACGACTTGAACTCTTTCAAGAGGAGGGTATCAGGACACCTCTCCTCCCGAAACTGACTTATCTTTCGGCCACCTCTGGATTCTTTTTAGGAGCAGCGAGTAGAGGGCTTTTTTATATTAATGTTTACTTTTTTGTGCCCTAGAGCTGTCTCCTTAGCTGTAAAAAAAAATATATATATATATATATATATATATATATATATATATATATATATATATATATATATATATATTTTATTTTATATATATATAGATATATATATATATATATATAAATAAATAAATTATATATATATATATATAAAATCACATTAAATAATGTAAATATGTATACAAAAATAAATACAAAACACAAATAGAATAATGTAAAATCGTATCAAAATAAATAAACAGAATATTAATAAAATAATGTAAATTTGTATGAAAATTAAGATGCAAAATACCCCCAAAATAGCGCATTTTTTATAAAAATATATATACCAAAACACACATAAAATATTTGAATTTGTATTAAAATAAATATACGAAATGCACACACAATAAGGTAAATTTGTATTAAAATAGATATGCAAAATACATATAAAACAATGTAAATTTGTTTTGTTGATTTATATTGATACGAATTTATTTTATTTTATATGTACTTTGTATATATATTTTTATACGCTTTTACATTATTTAATATTTATTTTGAATATATATTTTTATACAAATTCATGGTATTTTATGTGTATTTGTATATATATTTTCATATAAATTTACATTATTTTATGTGTATTTTGTATATATATTTTTTTATAAATCTACCTTATTTTATGTTTATTTTGCATGTGTATTTTGTATATTTATATTTATCCAAATACACATTCTTTTATTGGTATTTTGTTTATTTATTTTAATTCGAATCTACATTATTTTATGTGTATTTTGTATACATTTTTTATACGTATTTACTTAATTTTATGTGTATTTTGTATATATATTTTTATAGAAATCAACATTTTTTTATTTGTATTTGTATATATATTTTGAAACAAATTTACATTGTTTTATATGTATTTTTGCATATCTCTTTCAATACAAATTTACCTTATTGTATGTGCATTTTGTATATTTATTTCAATACAAATTTAAATATTTTATGTGTATTTTGATATATATATTTTTTTATAAGAAATGCGCTATTATATGGGAATTTGGATCTTTATTTTTATACAAATTTAAATTATTTTATTAATATTCGGTGTATTTATTTTGATACGATTTTACATTATTCTATTTGTTTTTTTGTATATACTTTTTTATACATATTTACATTATTTAATGTCTATCTTGCATATATATTTTATACAAATTTATTATCTATTATCTATTTTCATACAAATACACATTATTTTCATGATATTGTTTATTTATTTTGACACGAATTTACATTATTTGATATGTATTTTGTATATATATTTTTATACGTATTCACATAATTTCATGTGTATTTTGTATATATATTTCTAGAGAAATCTACTTTATTTTATGTGTATTCGTATATATATTTTGAAACAAATTTACATTGTTTTATATGTATTTTTCTGGGAATTTTGCATCTTTATTTTCATACAAATTTACATTATTTTATTGATATTCTGTGTATTTATTTTGATACGATTTTACATTATTCTATTTGTTTTTGTATATATTTTTTTTATACACATTTACATTATTTAATGTGTATCTGTCATATATATTTTATACAAATTTACGTTATTTTAAGTGTATTTGTTTATATATTTTCATTCAAATTTACATTATTTGATGTGTAATTTGTATATGTATTTCAATACAAATTTACCTAATTTTATGTGTATTTTGTATATTTCTTTTCAAACAAATTTAAATTATTTTTATGTATTTTTGTATATAGTTTTATACAAATTTAGGTTATTTTATGTACGCATTTACATTATTTAGTTTGTGTTTTGTATATATATTTTTATGCAAATTTACTTTATTTTATGTGCATTTTTGTACATATATTTTTATAGAAATTTGCGTTATTTGTATATGTTTTCTCATACAAATTTACATTATTTTATTGCTATTTTGTTTATTTATTTTGATACGAATTATATGATTATATGTGTATTTTGTACATATTTTTTATACGTATTTACATTACTTAATGTGTATTTTGTTTATATATTTTAAACAAATATACGTTATTATATGTATTTCTATAAATATTTTGATACAGATTGACATTATTTTATGTATTTTGTATGTACATTTCAATTCAAATTTAGCTTATTTTAGCTGTATTTTGTATATATATTTTCATACAAATTTAATTACTTCTGTGTATTTTTGTATATAGTTTTATACAAATTTACGATATTTTATGTGTATTTTGTATATTTATATTGATACAAATACACATTCTATTACTGGTATTTTATTTATTTTGATACGATTTTTATGTGTATTTTGTATTCATTTTTTATACGTATTTACTTCATTTTATGTGTATTTTGTATATATTTTTATAGAAATCTATACATACAATGCACATACAATAAGGTAAATTTGTATTGAAATAGATATGCAAAATACATATAAAACCATGTAAATTTTTTTCAAAATATATATACGAATACACATAAAATAACGTAGATTTCTATGAAAATAAATATGCAAAATACACATAAAATGAAGTAAATACGTATAAAAAAAAGGTATACAAAATACACATAAAATAATGTAAACTCGTATCAAAATAAATAAACAAAATACTAATAAAAGAATGTGTATTGAATAAATATAAATATACAAAATACAAATAAAATAACGTAAATTTATATAAAACTGTATGCAAAAATACACACAAGTAATTAAATTTGTGTGAAAATAGATATACAAAATACATGTGTATTTTGTATATTTATTTTCATACAAATTGAAATTGTTTTTGTTAATTTTATATATATTTTTATACAAATTTTCGTTATTTTATGTGTATTTTGTATATTTATTTTTTCTACAAATATACGTTCCATTATCTGAATTTTGTTTATTGAATTTGAAACGAATTTACCTTATTTTGTATATCTATTTTCATACAAATTAAAATACTTCTGTTTATTTTTGTATATAGTTTTATATAAATTTACGTTATTTTATGTGTATTTTGTATATATATATTTATACGAATTTACATTATTTTATGTGTATTTTGTATACATTTTTTTATACGTATCTAATTAATTTTATGTGTATTTTGTATATATATTTTTATGGAAATCTACGTTATTTTATATGTATTCGTATATATATTTTGAAACAAATTTACATTGTTTTATATGTATTTTGCATATCTATTTCAATACAAATTTACCTTATTGTATGTGTTTTTTATATATTTATTTTAATTCAAATTTATTTTTTTTATGTGTATTTTGGTATATATACTTAAAAAAAAAAATACGTTATTTTATGGGTATTTTGCCTCTTTATTTTCATACAAATTTACATTATTTTATTAATATTCTGTGTATTTATTTTGATACGATTTTACATTATTCTATTTGTGTTTTGTATATATTTTTTTATACAAATTTACGTTATTTTAAGTGTATTTGTTTATGTCTTTTCATTGAAATTTACATTATTTTATGTGTATTTTGTATATGTATTTCAATACAAATTTACCTAAGTTTATGTGTATTTTGTATATTTATTTTCATACAAATTTAAAATATTTTTGAGTATTTTTGTATATAGTTTGATACAAATTTAGGTTATTTTATGTGTATTTTGTATATCTATTTTCATACAAATACACATTCTTTTATTGATATTTTGTTTATTTATTTTGACGTAAATTTACATTATTTAATGTGTATTTTGTATATATAATTTTATACGTATTTACATCATTTCATGTGTATTTTGTATAGTTTTAAACAAATTTATATTATTTAATGTGTATTTTGTATATATATATATATATATATATATATATATATATATATATATATATATATATATATATATATATATATATATATATATATATATATATATATATATATATATATATATATATTTATACAAATACACTTTCTTTTATTGTTATTTTGTTTATTTATTTTGATACTAATTTACATTATTTTATGTGTATTTTGTATACATTTTTTATAGGTATTTACTTAATTTTATGTGTATTTTGTATACATATTTTTATAGAACTCTACCTTATTTCATGTGTATTCGTATATATATTTTGAAACAAATTTACATTATTTATATGTATAATTAAATTTGCATTAAAATTAATATACAAAATGCGTATATAATAAGGTAAATTTGTATTGAAAAAATATGCAACATACACGTTTACTCTTACAAATTTATATTATTTTATTGGTATTTTGTTTATTTATTTTGATACGAATTACATGATTATATGTGTATTTTGTACATATTTTTTTTTATACGTATTTACATTATATAATGTGTATTTTGTTTATATATTTTCAGACAAATTTACGTTATTATATGTGTATTTGTATAAATATTTTGATACAAATTTACTTTATTTCATGTATTTTGTATATATATTTCAATTCAAATTTAGCTTATTTTGTGTGTATTTTGTATATATTTTCATACAAATTTAATTACTTCTGTGTATTTTTGTATATAGTTTTATATAAATTTGCGTTATTTTATGTGTATTTTGTATATTTATATTTATACGAATTTACATTATTTTATGTGTATTTTGTATACATTTTTTTATACGTATCTAATTAATTTTATGTGTATTTTGTATATGTATTTTTATGGAAATCTACGTTATTTTATATGTATTCGTATATATATTTTGAAACAAATTTACATTGTTTTATATGTATTTTGCATATCTATTTCAATACAAATTTACCTTATTGTATGTGTTTTTTATATATTTATTTTAATTCAAATTTAATTTTTTTTATGTGTATTTTGGTATATATATTTTTATAAATAAAAAAAATACGTTATTTTATGGGTATTTTGCCTCTTTATTTTCATACAAATTTACATTATTTTATTATTATTCTGTGTATTTATTTTGATACGATTTTACATTATTCTATTTGTGTTTTGTACATATTTTTGTATACAGATTTACGTTATTTTAAGTGTATTTGTTTATGTATTTTCATTCAAATTTACATTATTTTATGTGTATTTTGTGTATGTATTTCAATACAAATTCACCTAATTTTATGTGTATTTTGTATATTTATTTTTATACAAATTTAAAATATTTTTGTGTATTTTTGTATATAGTTTGATACAAAGTTAGGTTATTTTATGTGTATTTTGTATATCTATTTTCATATAAATACACATTCTTTCATTGATATTTTATTTATTTATTTTGACGCGAATTTACAGAATTAATGTGTATTTTGTATATATATTTTTATACGTATTTACATAATTCGCGTCAAAATAAATAATATATATACAAAATACACATAAAATGAAGTATATACGTATAAAAAAAATGTATACAAAATACACATAAAATAATGTAAATTCGTATAAAAAATACCAATAAAAGAATGTGTATTTGTATAAATATAAATATACAAAATACATATAAATAACGTATATTTATATAAAACTATATACAAAAATGCACATAAAATTAGTTTGCATAAAAAAAATATATACAAAACACACATTAGATAATGTAAATGAGTATAAAAATATCTATACTAAATACCTATGAAATAATCTAAATTCGTATCGAGTTAAATTAAGAAAATAACAATAAAATAATGTAATTTTGGATGAAAATATATATAGAAAACACACATAAAATAACCTAAATACAAATACAAATATACACATTAAATAATTTAAAATTGAATGAAATAAATATACAAAATAAACATAAAATAAGGTAAATTTGTAATAAAATATATGTAAGAATACACATAAAATAATATCAATTTGTATGAAAATATATATACAAATACACATAAAATAACATGAATTTGTATAAAATTTGTTTCAAAATATATACGAATACACACAATAAAATAACGTAAATTTTTATGAAAATGTATATATAAAATACACATAAAATAGTTTAAATAAGTAGAAAAATATATATATACAAAATTCACATAAAATAATGTAAATTCGTAAAAAATTAAATACACAAAATTCCAATAAAAGAATGTATATTTGTAGGAAAATATATATACAAAAAACAAATAAAATAACTAAAATTTGTATAAAATATATAAAAATAATAATAAAATAATTTAAATTTGTTTGAAAATAGATATGCAAAATACACATAAAGTTAGGCAAATTTGTATTGAAATACATATACAAAACTCACATAAAATAATGTAAATTTGTATGAAAATATATAAACAAATACATATAAAATCACGTAAATTTGGATAAAATATATATATACAAAATATACATTAAATATTTTAAATATGTATAAAAATATATTATATTTTATATATTTTTATTGATATTTGCGTTATTTATGTGTATTTTGTATATGTTTTCTCATAGAAATTTACATTATTTTATTGGTATTTTGTCTATTTATTTTGATACGAATTACATGATTATTTGAGTATTTTTTACATTTTTTATGCGTATTTACATTATTTAATGTGTATTTTGTTTATATATTTTTATACAAATTTACGTTATTATATGTGTATTTGTATAGGTATTTTGATACAAATTTACATTATTTTATGTATTTTGTAAATATATTTCAATTCAAATTTAGCTTATTTTATGTGTATTTTGTATATCTATTTATTTTAATACAAAATCAAATATTTTATGTTTTTTCGTATATATATTTTTATAAAAAATGCGTTATTTTATGGGTATTTTGCATCTTAATCTTCATACAAATTTACATTATTTTATTAATATTTTCTGTATTTATTTTGATACGATTTTACATTATTTTATTTGTGTTTTGTATATATTTTTTTATTCATATTTACATTATTTAATGTTTTTTTTTGTATACATATTTGATACAAATTTACGTTATTTTAAGTGTATTTGTTTATGTATTTTCATTCAAATTCACATTATTTTATGTGTATTTTGTATATATATTTCAATACAAATTTACCTAATTTTATGTGTATTTTGTATATTTATTTTCATACAAATTTAAATTATTTTTGTGTATTTTTGTATATAGTTTTATACAAATTTATGTTATCTTATGTGTATTTTGTATATCTATTTTCATACAAATACACATTCTTTTATTGATATTTTGTTTATTTATTTTGAAGCGAATTTACATTATTTAATGTGTATTTTGTATATATATATATTTATACGTATTTAGATCCTTTCATGTGTATTTTTTATATTTATAAAAAAATGGGTTATTTTATGGGTATTTTGCATCTTTATTTTCATACAAATTTACACTATTTTATTTACATTCTGTGTATTTAATTTGATACGATTTTACATTATTCTATTTGTGTTTTGTATATATATTTTTTATACATATTTACATTATTTAATGAGTATTTTGTATATATATTTTATACAAATTTACGTTAAGTGTATTTGTTTATATATTTTTATTCAAATTTACATTATTTTATGTGTATTTTGTATATGTATTTCTATAAAAATTTACCTAATTTTATGTGTATTTTGTATATTTATTTTCATATAAATTTAATTTATTTTTGTGTATTTATATATATAGTTTTATACAAATTTACGTTATTTTATGTGTATTTTGTATATGTATCTTCATACAAATACACATTCTTTTATTGATATTTTCCTTATTTATTTTGACACGAATTTACATTATTTAATGTGTATTTTGTATATATATTTTTATACGTATTTACATCATTTCATGTGTATTTTGTATATATATTTCTATAGAAATCTACGTTATTTTATATGTATTCGTATATATATTTTGAAACAAATTTACATTGTTTTATATGTATTTTGCATATCTATTTCAATACAAATTTACCTTATTGTATGTGTTTTTTATATATTTATTTTAATTCAAATTTAATTTTTTTATGTGTATTTTGGTATATATATTTTTATAAATAAAAAAAATGCGTTATTTTTTTATGTACAAAAATGCACATAAAATAAAGTAAATTTGCATAAAAATATATATACAAAACACACACTAAATAATGTGAATGCGTACATAAAATAACCTAAATTTGTATAAAACTATATACAAAAATACACAAAAATAATTTAAATTTGTTTGAAAAGAAATATACAAAATACACATAAAATTAGGTAAATTTGTAATGAAATACATATACAAAATACACATCAAATAATGTAAATTTGAATGAAAATATATAAACAAATACACTTAAAATAACGTAAATTTGTATAAAATATCAAGATACACATTAAATAATGTAAATGTGTATAAAAAAATATATACAAAAAACAAATAGAATAATGTAAAATCGTATCAAAATAAATACACAGAATATCAATAAAATAATGTAAATTTGTATATATATTTTCTATAAAAATATATATAACAAAATACACATAAAATATTTAAATTTGTATTGAAATAAATAAACAAAATGCATATACAGTAAGGTAAATTTGTATTGAAAGAGATATTCAAAAATACATATAAAACAATGTAAATTTGTTTCAAAATATATATACGAATACACATAAAATAAAGTAGATTTCTATAGAAATATATATACAAAATACATATGAAATTATGTGAATACGTATAAAAAATATATATACAAAATACATATAAAATAATGTAAATTCGTGTCAAAATAAGTAAACAAAATATCATGAAAAAAAATGTGTATTTGTATGAAAATAGATAATAGATAATAAATTTGTATAAAATATATATGCAAGATACACATTAAATAATGTAAATATGTATAAAAAAAAATATACCCAAAAAACAAATAGAATAATGTGAAATCGTAACAAAATAAATACACCGAATATTAATAAAATAATGTAAATTTGTATGACAATAAAGATGCAAAATTCTATAAATAGCGCATTTTTATAAAATATATATACCAAAATACATAAAATATTTAAATTTGTATTGAAATAAATATACAAAATGCATATACAGTAAGGTAAATATGTATTGAAAGAGATATTCAAAAATACATATAAAACAAAGTTAATTTGTTTCAAAATATATATACGAATACACATAAAATAACGTAGATTTCTATAGAAATATATATACAAAATACACATGAAATTATGTAAATACGTATAAAAATATATATACAAAATACATATCTAGGTAAATTCATGTCAAAATAAATAAACAAAATATCATGAAAAGAATGTGTATTTGTATGAAAATAAATAATAGATAATAAATTTGTATGAAATATATATGCAAGATACACATTAAATAATGTAAATATGTATAAAAAAAAAATATATACAAAGAACAAATAGAATAATGTGAAATCATATCAAAATAAATACACCGAATATTAATAAAAATAATGTAAATTTGTATGAAAATAAAGATGCAAAATTCCCATGAAATAGCGCATTTCTTATAAAAATATATATACCAAAATACACATAAAATATTTAAATTTGTATTGAAATAAATATACAAAATGCACATACAATAAGTTAAACTTGTATTGAAAGTGATATGCAAAAATACATATAAAACAATGTAAATTTGTTTCAAAATATAAATACGAATATATATAAAATAACGTAGATTTCTATAAAAATATTTATACAAAATACACATAAAATTAAGTAAATACGTATAAAAATAGATATACAAAATACACATAGAATAATGTAAAATTGTTTCAAAAAAATAAACAGAATATAAATAAAATAATGTAAATTTGTATGAAAATAAAATGCAAAATACCCATAAAATAAAGAATATTTGTATAAAATACATATACAAAATACACATAGTATAATTAAATTTGTATTAAAATCAATATACAAAATGCATATACAATAAGGTAAATTTGTATTGAAAAATAAGCAAAATACACATAAAACAGTGTAAATTTATTTCAAAATCTATATACGAATACTATAAATCAACGTAGATTTCTATAGAAATATATATACAAAATACATTTCAAATGATGTAAGCACGTATAAAAATATATATATAAAATTCACATTAAATAATGTAAATTTGCGTTTAAAAATAAATAAACAAAATATCAATAAAAGAATGTGTATTTGTATGAAAATAGATATACAATACACATAAAATCACCTAAATTTGTATAAAACTATATACAAAAATACGCAAAAATAATTTTAATTTGTATGAAAATAAATATACAAAATACAAATAAAATTAATTAAATTTGTATTGAAATACATTTACAAAATGCACATAAAATAATGTAAATTTGAATGAAAATATATAAACAAATACACTTAAAATAACGTAAATTTGTATAAAATATATATAAAAAATACACATTAAATAATGTAAATATGTATAAAAAAATATATACAAAACACAAATAGAATAATATAAAATCGTATCAAAATAAATACACAATATATTAATAAAATAATGTAAATTTGTATGAAAATTAAGATGCAAAATACCCATAAAATAACGCATTTTTATAAAATATTTATACCAAGACATATAAAATATTTGAATTTGTATTAAAATAAATATACAAAATGCACATACAATAAGGTAAATTTGCATTGAAATAGATATGCAAAATACATATAAAACCATGTAAATTTTTTTCAAAATATATATACGAATACACATAAAATAACGTAGACTTCTATGAAAATAAATATACAAAATACACATAAAATGAAGTAAATACGTATAAAAAAAGGTATACAAAATACACATAATGTAAACTCGTATCAAAAAAATAAACAAAATACGAATAAAAGAATGTATTGTATAAATATAAAAAACAAAATACAATAAGATAACGTAAATTTCTATAAAACTATATGCAATATTAAGTAAATTTGTGTGAACATAGATATACAAAATACGTGTGTATTTTGTATATTTATTTTCATACAAATTTAAATTATTTTTGTTTATTTTTTTATATATTTTCATACAAATTTTCGTTATTTTATGTGTATTTTGTATATTGATTTTTTCTACAAATATACGTTCTTTTATCTGAATTTTGTTTACTGAATTTGAAACGAATTTACCTTATTTTGTAACATCTATTTTCATACAAATTAAAATACTTCTGTGTATTTTTGTATATAGTTTTTTTTATAAATTTACGTTATTTTATGTGTATTTTGTGTATTTATATTTATACAAATACACATTCTTTTATTGGTATTTTGTATATTTATTTGGATACGAATTTACATTATTTTATGTGTATTTTGTATACATTTTTTAATACGTATTTACTTAATTTTATGTGTATTTTGTATATATATTTTTATAGAAATCTACGTTATTTTATGTGTATTCGTATATATATTTTGAAACAAATTTACATTGTTTTATATGTATTTTGCATATCTATTTCAATACAAGTTTACCTTATTGTATGTGTTTTTTGTATATTTATTTTAATACAAATTTAATTTTTTGTGTATTTTGATATATATTTAAAAAAAAGCGTTATTTTATGGGTATTTAGCTTCTTTATTTTCATACAAATTTACATTATTTTATTAATATTCTGTGTATTTATTTTGATACGATTTTACATTATTCTATTTGTGTTTGTACATATTTTTTTTATACAAATTTACGTTATTTTAAGTGTATTTGTTTATGTATTTTCATTCAAATTTACATTACTTTATGTGTATTTTGTCTATGTATTTCAATACAAATTTACCTAATTTTATGTGTATTTTGTATAATTATTTTTATACAAATTTAAAATATTTTTGTGTATTTTTGTATATAGTTTGATACAAATTTAGGTTATTTTATGTGTATTTTGTACATCTATTTTCATACAAATACACATTGTTTTATTGATATTTTGTTTATTTATTTTGACGCGAGTTTATATTATTTAATATGTATTTTGTATATATTTTTACGTATTTACATTATTTCATGTGTATTTTGTATAGTTTTAGACAGATTTATATTATTTAATGTGTATTTTGAATATATATATTCATAAAAATACACATTCTTTTATTGGTATTTTGTTTATTTATTTTGATACTAATTTACATTATTTTATGTGTATTTTGTGTACATTTTTTATACGTATTTACTTAATTTTATGTGTATTTTGTATATATATTTTTATAGAAATCTACCTTATTTCATGTGTATTCGTATATATAATTTGAAACAAATTTACATTGTTTATATGTATTTTCCATATCTATTTTTGTGTATTCTGTATTTATTTTTGTTATACATAGAATAATGTAAAATCGTATCAAAATAAGTACACAGAATATCAATAAAATAATTAAAATTTGTATGAAAATAAAGATGCAAAATACTCATAAGATAAAGCATATTTTTTTCTAAAAATACATATACAAAAATACACATAGAATAATTAAATTTGTATTAAAATTAATATACAAAATGCTTATATACAATAAGATAAATTTGTATTGAAAAAAAAAACGCAAAATACAAATAAAACAGTGTAAATTTGTTTCAAAATATATATACGAATACACATTAAATAACGAAGATTTCTATAGAAATATATATACAAAATAAACATGAAATTATGTAAATACGTATAAAAATATATATATAAAATACATATTAAATAATGTAAATTCGTGTCAAAATAAATAAACAAAATATCATGAAAAGAATGTGTATTTGTATGAAAATAAATAATAGATAATAAATTTGTATGAAATATATATGCAAGATACACATTAAATAATGTAAATATGTATAAAAATATATATAAAAAACAAATTGAATAATGTAAATATCAAAATAAATAGAATATTAATAAAATAATGTAAATTTGTATGAAAATAAAGATGCAAAATTCCCATCAAATAGCGCATTTCTTATAAAATATATATACTAAATTACATAAAATATTTAAATTTGTATTGAAATAAATATACAAATGCACATACAATAAGGCAAACTTCTATTGAAAGAGATATGCAAAAATACATGTAAATACATGTAAATGATATATATACGAATACACAATAACGTAGATTTCTATAAAAATATATATACAAAATACACATAAAATTAGATAAATACGTATAAAAAAATGTAAACAAAATACACACTAAATAATATAAACTCGAAACAAAATAAATAAACAAAATACCAATAAAAGAATGTGTATTTGTTCTGTGTATTTTTGTATATAGTTTTATACAAATTTACAATATTTTATGTGTATTTTGTATATTTATATTTATACAAATACACATTCTTTTACTGGTATTTTGTTTATTTATTTTGAAAGATTTTTATGTGGTATTTTGTATTCATTTTTTTATACGTATTTACTTCATTTTATGTGTATTTTGTATATATTTTTATAGAAATCAATGTTATTTTATGTGTATTCGTATATATATTTTGAAACAAATTTACATTGTTTTATATGTGTTTTGCATATCTATTTCAATACAAATTTACCTTACAGTATGTGCATTTTTTATATTTATTTTAATACAAATTTTAATATTTTATGTGTATTTTGGTATATATATTTTATAAAAATGCGTTATTTTATATTATTTTGCATCTTTATTTTCATACAAATTTACATTATTTTATTAATATTCTGTGTATTTATTTTGATACGATTTTACATTATTCTAGTTGTGTTTTGTATATATTTTTTTTATACATATTTACATTATTTAATGAGTATTTTGTATATATATTTTATACAAATTTACGGTATTTTAAGTGTATTTGTTTATATATTTTCATTCAAATTTACATTATTTTATGTGTATTTTGTAAATGTATTTCAATACAAATTTACCTAATTTTTTGTGTATTTTGTATGCTTATTTTCAAACAAATTTAAATTATTTTTGTGTATTTTTGTATATAGTTTTATACAAATATACGTTATTTTATGTGTATTTTGTATATCTATTTTCATACAAATACAAATTCTTTTATTGATATTTTGTTTATTTATTTTGACACGAATTTACATTATTTAATGTCTATTTTGTATATATATTTTTATACGTATTTACAGCATCTCAAGTGTATTTTGTATATATATTTCTATAGAAATCTGCGATATTTTAAGTGTATTCGTATATATATTTTGAAACAAATTTACATTGTTTTATGTGTATTTTGCATAATCTTTTTTTATAAAAATTTACCTTATTGTATGTGCATTTTGTATATTAATTTTACTACAAATTTAATTATTGAATGTGTATTTATGTATATGTATTTTTATAAAAATATGCTTTATTTTATTGGTATTTTGCATCTTTATTTTCATACAAATTTAAACTATTTTATTGATATTTTGTGTATTTACTTTGATACGATTTCACATTATTTTCTATGTGTATTTTGTATATATATTTAATACAAATAGACGTTATTTAATGTGTATTTGTTTTCATTTCATACAAATTTTCATTATCTGATGTGTATTTTGTACATGTACAAATTTGTACAAATTTAACTAATTATGTGTATTTTGTATATAAATTTTCATAAAAATTGAAATTATTTTTGTTTTTTTTGTATATATTTTTATACAAATTTTCGTTATTTTATATGTATTTTGTATATTTATTTTCCTACAAATATACGTTCTTTAACGGAATTTTGTTTGTTTATTTTGATACGAATTTACATTATTTTAGGTGTATTTTGTATATATATTTTTATACTATTTACATCATTTTATATGTATTTTGTATGTATATTTTCATAGAAATTTACTCTATTTTATGTATTTTCGTATATATATTTTGATACAAATTTACATTATTGATGTGTATTTTGCATATGTATTTCAATACAAATATTCTTTATTGTATATGCATTTTGTATATTTATTTCAATACAAATTTAATTATTTCATGTGTTTTTTTGTATATATATTTTTATGCATATATGCGTTATTATATGGGTATTTTGCATCTTTATTTTCATACAAATTTAAATTATTTTATTGATATTCTGCTTATTTATTTTGATACGATTTAACATTATTCTATGTGTATTTTGTATAACTATTTTTATACATATTTACATTATTTAATGTATATTTTGTATATATATATTTTATCCAAATTTACGTTATTTTATGTGTATTTGTTTATATATTTTCATACAAATTTACATTATTTTATGTGTATTTTGTATATGTATTTCAATACAAATTTGCCTAACTTTATGTGTATTTTGCATTTCTATTTTCAAACAAATTTAAATTATTTTTGTGTATTTTTGTATTTATTTTTATACAAATTTTTGTTATTTTATTTGTATTTTGTATATATATTTTCCTACAAATATACAACCTTTTATTATAATTTTGTTTATTTATATTGATACGAGTTTACATTATTTTATGTGTATTTTGTACATATATTTTTCTACCTATTTACATTATTTTATGTGTATTTTGTATATATATTTTAATAAAAATTTACATTATTTTATTGTGTGTATTCCTATTTATTTTGATAAAAATTTTATACAAATTCATGTTATTTTATGTGTATTTGTATATATATTTTCATACAAATTTATATTATTTTACGGGTATTTTTACATATTTTTCATTACAAATTTACCTTATTTAATGATTATTTTGTATATTTATTTCATTCAATTTTAAATTGTTTTATGTGTATATTTGTAATTGTATTTACGTAATTTTGTATATATTTTTTAATGCAAATTTATTTTATGTCCATTTTTGTACATATATTTTTATAGAAATTTATTTATTTTATGTGTATTTTGTATATGTTTTCTCATAAAAATTTACATTATTTTATTGGTATTTTGTTTATTTATTTTGATACGAATTACATGATTATATGTGTATTTTGTTTATATTTTTTATACCGTACGTAATTACATTATTTAATGTGTATTTTTTTATATATTCTTATATAAAATTTACGTAATTTTATGTGTATTTGTAAAAAAAATTGATACAAATTTACTTTATTTTAGGTATTTTGTACATATATTTCAATTCAAATTAATCTTATTTTGTGTGTATTTTTTATATCTATTTTCATACAAATTTAATTACTTTTGTGTATCTCTATATATTGTTTTATATAAATTTACCTTATTTTATGTGCATTTTGTATATTTATATTTATACAAATACACATAAAATAAAGTAGATTTGCATAATTATATGTATTTTTATAAATATTTTGATACAAATTTACATTATTTTATGTATTTTGTATATACATTTCAATTCAAATTTAGCTTATTTTATCTGTATTTTGTATATCTATTTTCATACGAATTTAATTACTTCTGTGTATTTTTGTATATAGTTTTATACAAATTTACGTTATTTTATGTGTATTTTGTATATTTATATTTATACAAATACATATTCTTTTATTGGTATTTTGTTTATTTATTTTGATACGAATTTACATTATTTTATGTGTATTTTGTATACATTTTCCTATACGTATTTACTTCATTTTATGTGCATTTTGTATATATATTTTTATACAAATCTACGTTATTTTATGTATATTCGTATATATATTTTGAAACAAATTTACATTGTTTTATATGTATTTTGCATATCTATTTCAATACAGATTTACCTTATTGTATGTGTATTTTGTATATTTATTTTAATACAAATTAATTTTTTCATGTGTATTTTGGTATATATATTTTTTTTAAAAATGCGTTATTTAATGGGTATTTTGCATCTTTATTTTCATACAAATTTACATTGTTTTATTAATATTCTGTGTATTTATTTTGAAACGCTTTTACATTATTCTATTTGTGTTTTGTATATATTTTTTTATACATATTTACATTATTTAATGTGTATTTTGTATATTTTAAAACAAATTTACGTTATTTTATGCGCATCTGTTAAAATATTTTGATACAAATTTACATTATTTTATGTATTTTGTATATATATTTCAATACAAATTTAGTTATTTTATGAATATTTTGTATATCTATTTTCATTCGTATCAGAATAAATAAACAAAATACCAATTAAATAATGTAAATTTGTATGAGAAAACATATGCAAATACACATAAAATAACGCAAATTTCTAAACAAATATATGTACAAAAATGCACATAAAATAAAGTAAATTTGCATAAAAATATATATACAAAACACACTTTAAATAATATAAATGCGTACATAAAATAACCTAAATTTGTATAAAACTATATACAAAAATACACAAAAATATTTAAAATTTGTATGAAAAGAAATATACAAAATACTCATAAAATTAGGTAAATTTGTATTATAATACATATACAAAACACACATAAAAGAATGTAAATTTGAATGAAAATATATAAACAAATACACTTAAAATATCGTAAATTTGTATAAAATATGTATGCAAGATACACATTAAATAATGTAAATGTGTATAAAAAAATATATACAAAAAAGAAATAGAATAATGTAAAATCCTATCAATATAAATACACAGAATATCAATAAAATAATGTAAATTTGTATGAAAAGAAAGATGCAAAATTCCCATAAAATAGCGCATTTTATGTGTATTCGTATATATATTTTTATACAAATTTACATTATTTATGTGTATTTCGCATATCTATTTCAATACAAATTTTCTTTATCGTATGTGCCTTTTGTATATTTATTTTGATACAAAATTAATTATTTTATGTGTATTTTTGTATATATATTTTTAAACAAATATGCGTTATTATATGGGAATTTTGCATCTTTATTTTCATACACATTTATATTATTTTATTGAGTCTTTTTATTTACTTTGATACGATTTTACGATATTCTGTGTATTTTGTATACATATTTTTAGACATATTTACATTATTTAATGTATATTTTGTACATATATTTTATGGAAATTTACGTTATCTGATGTGTATTTGTTTATATAGTTTCATACAAATTTACATTATTTTATGTGTATTTTGTATATGTATTTCAATAAAAATTTGCGTAATTTCATATGTATTTTGTATATCAATTTTCAAACAAATTTAAATTATTTTTGTGTATTTTTGTATATATTTTTATACAAATTTTTGTTATTTTATTTGTATTTTGTATATATATTTTCCTACAAATATACATTCTTTTAGAGGAAATTTTGTTTATTTTGATACGAATTTACATTATTTTATGTGTATTTTGTACATATATTTTTCTATGTATTTACATTATTTAATGTGTATTTTGTATATATATTTTCAAAAAAAAATTACATTATGTTATTGTGTGTATTCGTATATATTTTTATACAAATTTACTTTATTTTATGTGTTTTTTGCATATCTATTTCAATAAAAATCTACCTTATTGTATATGTATTTTGTATATTTATTTTACTACAAATTTAATTATTTGATGTGTATTTTTGTATATTTTTTTTTTTAAATATGAGTTATTTTATGGGTATATTGCATCTTTAATTTTATAAATTTTTACATTACGTACATATAAAATAATACAAATTTAATTATTCTATGGTAAATTTGTTTGAAAATATATATACGAATACACATAAAATAACGTTGATTTCTATAGGAATATATATACAAAATACACATGAAATGATGTAAATACGTATAAAAATATATATACAAAATACACATTAAATACTGTAAATTCGCGTCAAAATAAATAAACAAAATATCAATAAAAGAATGTGTATTTGTATGAAAATAGATATACAAAATACACATAAAATAAGCTAGATTTGTAGCAAACTATATACAAAAATACAAAAAAATATTTTAAATTTGTATGAAAAAAAATATACAAAATACACATAATATTAGGTAAATTTGTATTGAAATACATATACAAAATACATATAAAATAATGTAAATTTGAATGAAAAGACATAAACAAATACACTTAAAATAAAGTAAATTTGTATAAAAAAATATATACAAAACACAAATAGAATAATGTAAAATCGTATCAAAATAAATAAACAAAATACTAATCAAAGAATGTGAATTGTATAAATATAAATATACAAAATACAAATAAAATAACGTAAATTTATGTAAAACTATATGCAAAAATACACAAAAGTAATTAAATTTGTGTGAAAATAGATATACAAAATACATGTGTATTTTGTATATTTATTTTCATACAAATTGAAATTATCTTTGTTTATTTTTTTATTTTCACAAAATTTTAGTTATTTTATGTGTATTATGTATATTTATTTTTTCTACAAATATCCGTTCTTTTATCTGAATTTTGTTTATTGAATTTGAAACGAATTTACCTTATTTTGTATATCTATTTTCATACAAATTAAAATACTTCTGTGTATTTTTGAATATAGTTTTATATAAATTTACGTTATTTTATGTGTATTTTCTATATTTATATTTATACATATACACATTCTTTTATTGGTATTTTGTATATTTATTTTGATACGAATTTACATTATTTTATATGTATTTTGTATACATTTTTTTATACGTATTTACCTCATTTTATGTGTATTTTGTATATATATTTTTATAGAAATCTACGTTATTTTATGTGTAATCCTATATATTTTGAAACAAATTTACATTGTTTTATATGTATTTTGCATATCTATTTCAATACAAATTTACCTTATTGCATGTGTTTTTTATATATTTATTTTAATTCAAATTTATTTTTTGTGTGTATTTTGGTATATATATTTTTATAAATAAAAAAAAAATGCGTTATTTAATGGGTATTTTGCCTCTTTATTTTCATACAAATTTACATTATTTTATTAATATTCGGTGTATTTATTTTGATACGATTTTACATTATTCTATTTGTTTTTTGTATATCTATTTTCACACAAATTTAATTACTTTTGTGTATTTTTGCATATAGTTTTACATAAATTTACGTTATTTTATTTGTATTTTGTATATTTATATTTATACAATTCACATTCTTTGATTAGTATTTTGTTTATTTATTTTGATATGAGTTTACATTATTTTATGTGTATTTTGTATACATTTTTTTATACGTATTTACTTCATTTTATGTGTATTTTGCATATTTATTTTCATAGAAATCTAAGTTATTTTATATATATATATATATATATATATATATATATATATATATATATATATATATATATATATATATATATATATATATATATATACAAATACACATAAAGTAATATAAATACGTAGAAAAATATATATACAAAAAAAACACATAAAATAATGTAAATATGTATGAAAATATATAAACAAATACACATAAAATATATGTCAATATATATATATATATATATATATATATATATATATATATATATATATATATATATATATATATATATATATATATATATATATATATATATATATATATATATATATATATATATATATATATATATATATATATATATATATAAAATATATACAAAAAACATCGTATCAAAATAAATAAAGAGAATATTAATAAAATAATGTAAATTTGTATGAAAATAAACATGCAAAATATGCATATAATAACGCATATTTGCATAAAAATATATATACAAAAATACATAAAAAATAATTAAATTTGTATTAAAATAAATATACAAAATGCACGTACAATAAAGTAAATTTATATTGAAATAGATATGCAAAATACACATTAATAATGTAAATTTGTATCAAAATATATAAACGAATACTCATAAAATAGAGTAAATTTCTATGAAAATATACATACAAAATAGATATACAATATACACATATAACTAGTTAAATTTGTATTTAAATACATGTACAAAAAACACATAAAATAATGTAGATTGGTGTGAAATGAAAACAAATACATTTTATATAAAAAATATATACAAAATACACACAGAGTAATGTAAAATCATATCAAAATAAATACCTAGAATATCAATAAAATAATGTAAATTTGTATGAAAATAAAGATGCAAAATACCCATAAAATAAAGCATATTTTTATAAAAATACATACACAGAAATATACATAGATTAATCAAATTTGTATTAAAATTAATATACAAAATGCTCATGTATTTTGTATATATATTTTTATACAAATCTACGTTATTTTATGTGTATTCGTATATATATTTTGAAACAAATTTACATTGTTTTATATGTATTTTGCATATCTATTTCAATACAGATTTACCTTATTGTATGTGTATTTTGTATATTTATTTTAATACAAATTAATTTTTTCACGTGTATTTTGGTATATGTATTTTTATAAAAAAAAAACCGTTATTTAATGGGTATTTTGCATCTTTATTTTCATACAAATTTACATTGTTTTATTAATATTCTGTGTATTTATTTTGATACGATTGTACATTATTCTATTTGTGTTTTGTATATATTTTTTTTTATACAAATACACATTCTTTTATTGGTATTTTGTTTATTTATTTTGATACGAATTTACATTTTTTTATGTGTATTTTGTATACATTTTCTTATACGTATTTACTTCATTTTATGTGTATTTTGTATATATATTTTTATACAAATCTACGTTATTTTATGTGGGTTCGTATATATATTTTGAAACAAATTTACATTGTTTTATATGTATTTTGCATATCTATTTCAGTACAGATTTACCTTATTGTATGTGTATTTTGTATATTTATTTTAATACAAATACAAATTTGCTTTATTTTATGTATATTTTGTATATCTATTTTCATTCTTATCAAAATAAATAAACAAAATAGCAATAAATTAATGTAAATTTGTATGAGAAAACATATACAAATACACATAAATTAACGCAAATTTCTAAAAAAATATATGTACAAAAATGCACATAAAATAAAGTAAATTTGCATAAAATATATATACAAAACACACATTAAATAATGTAAATGCGTACATAAAATAACCTAAATTTGTATAAAACTATATACAAAAATACACAAAAATATTTAAAATTTGTATGAAAAGAAATATACAAAATACACATAAAATTAGGTAAATTTGTATTGAAATACATATACAAAATACACATAGAATAATGTAAATTTGAATGAAAATATATAAAGAAATACACTTAAAACAACGTAAATTTGTATAAAATATATATGCAAGATACACATTAAATAATGTAAATGTGTATAAAAAAATATATACAAAAAAGAAATAGAATAATGCAAAATCCTATCAATATAAATACACAGAATATCAATAAAATAATGTAAATTTGTATGAAAAGAAAGATGCAAAATTCCCATAAAATAGCGCATTTTTTATAAAAATATATATACCAAAATACACATAAAATATTTAAATTTGTATTGAAATAAATGTACAAAATGCATATACAGTAAGGTAAATATGTATTGAAAGAGATATTCAAAAATACATATAAAACAAAGTAAATTTGTTCCAAAATATATATACGAATACACATAAAATAACGTAGATTTCTATACAAATATATATACGAAATACACATGAAATTATGTAAATTCGTATGAAAATATATATACAAAATACATATCTACGTAAATTCGTGTCAAAATAAATAAACAAAATATCATGAAAAGAATGTGTATTTGTATGAAAATAAATAATAGATAATAAATTTGCATGAAATATATATGCAAGATACACATTAAACAATGTAAATATGTATAAAAATATATATATACAAAAAACAAATAGAATAATGTGAAATCGTATCAAAATAAATACACCGAATATTAATAAAATAATGTAAATTTGTATGAAAATAAAGTGGCAAAATACCCATTAAATAACGCTTTTTTTTATTTATAAAAATATATATACCAAAATACACAAAAAAAAAAAAATTTGAATTAAAATAAATATATAAAAAACACATGCAATAAGGTAAATTTGTATTGAAATAGATATGCAAAATACATATAAAACAATGTAAATTTGTTTCAAAATATATATACGAATACACATAAAATAACGTAGATTTCTATAGAAATATATATACAAAATACACATAAAATGAGGTAAATACGTATAAAAATATGTATACAAAATACACATAAAATAATGTAAATTCGTATCAAAATAAATATACAAAATACCAATAAAAGAATGTGTATATGTATAAATATAAATATAGAAAATACACATAAAATAACGTAAATTTATATAAAACTATATTAAAAAATACACAGAAGTATTTTAATTTGTATGAAAATAGATATACAAAATAAGGTAAATTCGTTTCAAATTCAATAAACAAAATTCAGATAAAAGAACGGATATTTGTAGAAAAAATAAATATACATAATACACATAAAATAACGAAAATTTGTATGAAAATATATAAAAAAATAAACAAAGATAATTTCAATTTGTATGAAAATAAATATACAAAATACACATGTATTTTGTATATCTATTTTCACACAAATTTAATTACTTTTGTGTATTTTTGCATATAGTTTTACATAAATTTACGTTATTTTATTTGTATTTTGTATATTTATATTTATACAATTCACATTCTTTGATTAGTATTTTGTTTATTTATTTTGATATGAGTTTACATTATTTTATGTGTATTTTGTATACATTTTTTTATACGTATTTACTTCATTTTATGTGTATTTTGCATATTTATTTTCATAGAAATCTACGTTATTTTATATGTATTCGTATATATATTTTGAAAAAAAATTTACATGGTTTTATATGTATTTTGCATATCTATTTCAATACAAATTTACCTTATTGAATGTACATTTTGTATATTTATTTTAATACAAATTCAAAAATTTTATGTGTGTCTTGGTATAAATATTTTTATAAAAAATGCGTTATTTTATGGTTATTTTGCATCTTAATTTTCATACAAATTGACATTATTTTATTAATATTCTGTGTATTTATTTTGATACGATTTTATATTATTCTATTTGTGTTTTGTATATATTTTTTTATACATATTTACATTATTTAATGTGTTTTTTTTATATATATTTTATACAAATTTACGTTATTTTAAGTGTATTTGTTTATATATTTTCATTCAAATTTACATTATTTTATGTGTATTTTGTAAATGTATTTCAATACAAATTTACCTAATTTTATGTGTATTTTGTATATTTATTTTCATACAAATAAAAATTATTTTATGTGTATTTTGTATATATATTTCAATAAAAATTTCCCTATTTTCATGTGTATTTTGCATATCTATTTTCAAACATATTCAAATTATTTTTTGTGGATTTTTGTATATATTTTTATACAAATTTTTGTTATTATATTTGTATTTTGTATATATATTTTCCTACAAATATACATTCTCTTAGAGGAAATTTTGTTTATTTATTTTGATACGAATTGACATTATTTTATGTATATTTTGTATATATATTTTTTTATGTATTTCCATTATTTAATGTGTATTTTGTATATATATTTTCATAAAAATTTACGTTATTTTATTGTGTGTATTCGTATATATTTTGATACAAATTTACTTTATTTTATGTGTTTTTTGCATATCTATTTCAATAAAAATCTATTTTATTGTATGTGTATTTTGTATATTTATTTTAATACAAATTTAATTATTTTATGTGTATTTTTGTATATATATTTTTTTAAATATGAGTTATTTTATGGGTATATTGCATCTTTAATTTTATAAATTTTTCCATTACGTATATATAAAATAATACAAATTTAATTATTCTATGGGAAATTTGTTTCAAAATATATATACGAATACACATAAAATAACGTTGATTTCTATAGGAATATATATACAAAATACACATGAAATGATGTAAATACGTATAAAAATATATATAAAAAATACACATTAAATACTGTAAATTCGCGTCAAAATAAATAAACAAAATATCAATAAAAGAATGTGTATTGGTAAGAAAATAGATATACAAAATACACATAAAATAACCTAAATTTGTATCAAACTATATACAAAAATACACAAAAATATTTTAAATTTGTATGAAAATAAATATACAACATACACATAAAATTAGATAAATTTGTATTGAAATACATATATAAAATACACATAAAATAATGTAAATTTGAATGAAAAGACATAAACAAATACACTTAAAATAACGTAAATTTGTGTAAAAAAAATGTATACAAAACACAAATAGAATAATTTAAAATCGTATCAAAATAAATACACAGAATATTAATAAAATAATGTAAATTTGTATGAAAATAAAGAGGTAAAATACCAATAAAATAACGCATTTTTTTTATTTATAAAAATATATATACCAAAATACACATAAAAAAATTAAATTTGAATTAAAATAAATATATAAAAAACACATACAATAAGGTAAATTTGTATTGAAATAGATATGCAAAATACATATAAAACAATGTAAATTTGTTTCAAAATATATATACGAATACACATAAAATAACGTATATTTATATAAAAATATATATACAAAATACACATAAAATGAAGTAAATACGTATAAAAAAATGTATACAAAATACACATAAAATAATGTAAATTCGTATCAAAATAAATATACAAAATACCAATAAAAGAATGTGTATTTGTATAAATATAAATATACAAAATACACATAAAATAACGTAGATTTATATAAAACTATATACAAAAATACACAGAAGTATTTTAATTTGTATGAAAATAAATATACAAAATAAGGTAAATTCGTTTCAAATTCAATAAACAAAATTCAGATAAAAGAACGTATATTTGTAGAAAAAATAAATATATAAAAAACACATAAAATAACGAAAATTTGTATGAAAATATATAAAAAAATAAACAAAAATAATTTCAATTTGTATGAAAATAAATATACAAAATACACATGTATTTTGTATATCTATTTTCACACAAATTTAATTACTTTTGTGTATTTTTGCATATAGTTTTATATAAATTTACGTTACTTTATTTGTATTTTGTATATTTATATTTATACAATACACATTCTTTTATTAGTATTTTGTTTATTTATTTTGATACGAGTTTACATTATTTTATGTGTATTTTGTATACCTTTTTTATACGTATTTACTTAATTTTATGTGTATTTTGTATATTTATTTTCATAGAAATCTACGTTATTTTATGTTTATGCGTATAGATATTTTGAAAAAAAAAATTACATGGTTTTATATGTATTTTGCATATCTATTTCAATACAAATTTACCTTATTGTATGTGCATTTTGTATATTTATTTTAATACAAATTCAAATATTTTATGTGTGTCTTGGTATAAATATTTTTATAAAAAATGCGTTATTTTATGGGTATTTTGCATCTTAATTTTCATACAAATTTACATGTTTTTATTAAAATTCTGTGTATTTATTTTGATACGATTTTATATTATTCTATTTGTGTTTTGTATATATCTTTTTATACATATTTACATTATTTAATGTGTATTATTTATATATATTTTATACAAATTTACGTTATTTTAAGTGTATTTGTTTATATATTTTCATTCAAATTATTAATAAAATAAAGTAAATTTGTATGAAACTAAAAATGCAAAATACCCATTAAATAACGCATTTTTTATAAAAATATATATACCAAAATACAAATGAAAAAATTAATTTATATTAAAATAAATATACAAAATACACATACAATAAGGTAAATCTGTATTGAAATAGATATGCAAAATACTTATAAAACAATGAAAATTTGTTTCAAAATATAAATATAATATAAAATATAAAATATAAAATAACGTAGATTTGTATAAAAAATATATATACAAAATACACATAAAATGAAGTAAATACGTATAAGAAAATGTATACAAAATACACATAAAATAATGTAAATTCGTATCAAAATAAATAAACAAAATACCAATAAAAGAATGTGTATTTGTATAAATATAAATATACAAAATACACATAAAATAACGTAAATTTGTATCAAACTATATACAAAAATACACAGAAGTAATTAAATTCGTATGAAAATAGATATACAAACTACAGATAAAATAAGCTAAATTTAAATTGAAATGTATATACAAAATACATAAAATAATGTAAATTTGTATCAAAATATTTATAAAAATACATATAATAACGTAAATTTGTTTAAAAATATATAAACAAAATACAGATTAAGTAATGTAAATACGTATAAAAAATATGTACAAAATACACATATAATCATGTAATTCGTACCAAACTAAATAAACAAAATATCAATAAAATAATGTAAATTTGTATGAGAAAACATATACAAATACATATAAAATAACGCTAATTTCTATAAAAATATATGTCCAAAAATGAACGTAAAATAAAGAAACTTTGGATAAAAATATATATACAAAACACACATTAAATAATGTAAATGCGTACATAAAATAACCTAAATTTGTATAAAACTATATACAAAAATACACAAAAATAATTTAAATTTGTATGAAAAGAAATATACAAAATACACATAAAATTATGTTAATTTGTATTGAAATACATATACAAAATACACATAAAATAATGTAAATTTGAAAGAAAATATACAAACAAATACACATATAATAACGTAAATTTGTAAGAAATATATATTCAAAATACACATTAAATAATGTAAATATGTATAAAAAAATATATACAAAACACAAATAGAATAATGTAAAATCGTATCAAAATATATACGCAGAATATTGATAAAATAATGTAAATTTGTATGAAAATAAAGATGCAAAATACCTATAAAATAACGCATTTTTTATAAAATTATTGATACCAAAATACACATAAAATATTTCAATTTGTATTAAAATAAATATACAAAACACACTTTAGATAATGTAAATGAGTATAAAAATATATATACAAAATACCTATGAAATAATCTAAATTCGTATCGAATTAAATTAAGAAAATACCAATAAAATAATGTAATTTTGGATGAAAATATAATACAAAATACACATAAAATAACCGAAATACAAATACAAATATACACTTAAAATAATTTAAAATTGAATGAAATAAATATACAAAATAAACATAAAATAAGGTATCCTAAAGATAACCTAAGATAACCTAAATACAAATACAAAAATACACATTAAATAATTTAAAATTGAATGAAATAAATATACAAAATAAACATAAAATAAGGTAAATTTGTAATAAAATATATGTAAGAATACACATAAAATAATAAAAATTTGTATGAAAATATATATACAAATACACATAAAATAACATGAATTTGTATAAAATTTGTTTCAAAATATTACGAATACACACAATAAAATAACGTAAATTTTTATGAAAATGTATATATAAAATACGCATAAAATAATTTAAATACGTAGAAATATATATATATATATATATATATATATATATATATATATATATATATATATATATATATATATATATATATATATATATATATATATATGTATATATATATACAAAATACACATAAAATAATGTAAATTCTTAAAAAATTCAATACACAAAATTCCAATAAAAGAATGTATATTTGTAGCAAAATATATATACAAAAAACAAATAAAATAACTAAAATTTGTATAAAAATATATACAAAAATACACAAAAATAATTTAAATTTGTTTGAAAATAGATATGCAAAATACACATAGAGTTAGGCAAATTTGTATTGAAATACATATACAAAACTCACATAAAATAATGTAAATTTGTATGAAAATATATAAACAAATACATATAAAATAACGTAAATTTGGATAAAATATATATACAAAATATACATTAAATATTTTAAATATGTATAAAAATATATTATATTATATATATTTTTATTGATATTTGCGTTATTTATGTGTATTTTGTATATGTTTTTTCATAGAAATTTACATTATTTTATTGGTATTTTGTCTATTTATTTTGATACGAATTACATGATTATTTGTGTATTTTGAACATTTTTTTATACGTATTTACATTATTTAATGTGTATTTTGTTTATATATTTTTATACAAATTTACGTTATTATATGTGTATTTGTATAAGTATTTTGATACAAGTTTACATTATTTTATGTACTTTGTATAAATATTTCAATACATATTTAGCTTATTTTATGTGTACTTTGTATATCTATTTATTTTAATACTTGTATGAAAATAAAGATGCAAAATTCCCATCAAATAGCTCATTTCTTATAAAAATATATATACAAAAATACACATAAAAGATTTAAGTTTGTATTGAAATAATTATACAAAATGCACATACAATAAGGTAAACTTGTATTGAAAGAGATATGCAAAAATACATATAAAACAATGTAAATTTGTTTCAAAAAATATATACGAATACACATAAAATAACGTAGATTTCTATAAAAATATATATACAAAATACACATAAAATTATGTAAATACGTATAAAAATAGATATACAAAATACACATAGAATAATGTAAAATTGTTTAAAAAAAAAACAGAATATAAATAGAATAATGTAAATTTGTATGAAAATAAAAATGCAAAATACCCATAAAATAAAGCATATTTTTATAAAAATACATATACAAAAATACTCATAGCATAATTAAATTTGTATTAAAATTAATATACAAAATGCATATACAATAAGGTAAATTTGTATTGAAAAAATATGCAAAATACACATAAAACAGTGTAAAATTATTTCAAAATCTATATACGAATACTCATAAATCAACGTAGATTTCTATAAAAATATATATACAAAATAGACATCAAATGATGTAAGCAAGTATAAAAATATATATATGAAATACACATTAAATAATGTAAATTCGCGTCAAAATAAATAAACAAAATATCAACAAAAGAATGTGTATTTGTATGAAAATAGATATACAATATGCACATAAAATCACCTAAATTTGTATAAAACTATATACAAAAATACTCAAAAATAATTTTAATTTGTATGAAAATAAATATACAAAATACACATAAAATTAGGTAAATTTGTATTGAAATGCATTTAGAAAATACACATAAAATAATGTAAATTTGAATGAAAATACATAAACAAATACACTTAAAATAACGTAAATTTGTATAAAATATATATAAAAAATACACATTAAATAAAGTAAATATGTATAAAAAAATATATACAAAACACAAATAGAATAATATAAAATCGTATCAAAATAAGTACACAGAAAATTAATAAAAAATGTAAATTTGCATGAAAATTAAGATGCAAAATACCCATAAAATAACGCATTTTTTATAAAAATATATATACCAAGACACACATAAAATATTTGAAATTGTATTAAAATAAATATACAAAATGCACATACAATAAGGTAAATTTGTATTGAAATAGATATGCAAAATACATATAAAACCATGTAAATTTTTTTAAAATATATACGAATACACATAAAATAGCATAGATTTCTATGAAAATAAATATACAAAATACACATAAAATGAAGTAAATACGTATAAAAAAAGGCATACAAAATACACATAAAATAATGTAAACTCGTATCAAAATAAATAAACAAAATACTAATAAAAGAATGTGTATTGTATGAATATAAATATACAAAATACAAATAAAATAACGTAAATTTATATAAAACTATATGCAAAAATACACAAAAGTAATTAAATTTGTGTGAAAATAGATATACAAAATACATATGTATTTTGTATATTTATTTTCATACAAATTGAAATTATTTTTGTTTATTTTTTTACACAATACACATTAAATAATTTAAATTCTCCTCAAAATAAATAAACAAAATATCAATAAAAGAATGTGTATTTGTATGAAAATAGATATACAAAATACTCACAAAATCACCTAAGTTTGTATAAAACTATATACAAAAATACTCAAAAATAATTAAAATTTGTATGAAAATAAATATACAAAATACACATAAAATTAGGTAAATTTGTATTGAAATACATATACAAAATACACATAAAATAATGGAAGTTTGACTGAAAATATATAAACATATACACTTAAAATAACGTAAATTTGTATCAAATATATATACAAAATACTAATTAAATAATGTAAATATGTATAAAAAAATATATACAAAACACAAGTAGAATAATGTAAAATCGTATGAAAATAAATACACAGAATATTAATAAAATAATGTAAATTTGTATGAAAATAAAGATGCAAAATAGCCATAAAATAACGCATTTTTATAAAAATATATATACCAAAATACACATAAAATATTAAAATTTGTATTAAAATAAATATAAGAAATGCACATACTATAAGGTAAATTTGTATTGAAATAGATATGCAAAATACATATAGAACAATGTAAATTTGTTTCAAAATATATATACGAATACTCATAAAATAACGTAGATTTTTATAAAAATAATACAAAATGCACATAATATGAAGTAAATACGTATAAAAAAATGAATACAAAATATACATAAAAATCGTATCAAAATAAATAAACAAAATACCAGTAAAAGAATGTGTATTTGTATAAATATAAATAAACAAAATACACATAAAATATCGTAAATTTGTATCAAACTATATATAAAAATACACAGAAGTAATTAAATTTGTATGAAAATATATATAAAAAATACAGCTAAAATAAGCTAAATTTGAATTGAAATGTACATACAAAGTACATAAAATAATGTAAATCTGTATCAAAATATTTATACAAATACATATAATAACGTAGATTTGTTTAAAAATATATAAACAAAATACACATTAAGTAATATAAATACGTATAAAAAATATGTGCAAAATACACATATAATCATGTAATTCGTATCAAAATAAATAAACAAAATAGCAATAAAATAATATAAATTTGTATGAGAAAACATATACAAATAACGCAAATTTCTATAAAAATATATGTACAAAAATGCACATAAAATAAAGTAAATTTGCAAAAAAATATACATACAAAACACACACTAAATAATGTAAATGCGTACATAAAATAACCTAAATTTGTATAAAACTATATACAAAAACACACAAAAATAATTTAAATTTATTTGAAAAGAAATATACAAAATACACATAAAACTAGGTAAATTTGTATTGAAATACATATACAAAATACACATCATATAATGTAAATATGAATGAAAATATATAAACAAATACAATTAAAATAACGTAAATTTGTATAAAATATATATGCAAGATACACATTAAATACTGTAAATGTGTATAAAAAATATATATAAAAAAACAAATAGAAAAATGTAAAATCGTATCAAAATAAATACACAGAATATCAATAAAATAATGTAAATTTGTATGAAAATAAAGATGCAAAATTCCCAAAAATTATCGCATTTTTCATAAAAATATATTTACCAAAATACACATAAAATATTTAAATTTGTATTGAAATAAAAATAGAAAATGCATATAGAGTAAGGTAAATTTGTATTGAAAGAGATATTCAAAAATACATATAAAACAATGTAAATTTGTTTTAAAATATATATACGAATACATATAAAATAAAGTAGATTTCTATAGAAATATATATACAAAATACATATAAAATTATGTAAATACGTATAAAAATATATATTCAAAATACATATCAAATAATGTAAATTCGTGTCAAAATAAATAAACAAAATATCATGAAAAGAATGTGTATTTGTATGAAAATAGATAATAGATAATAAATTTGTATAAAATATATATGCAAGATACACATTAAATAATGTAAATATGTATAAAAAAAGTATATGCAAAAAACAAATAGAATAATGTAACATCGTATCAAAATAAATACACCGAATATTAATAAAATAATGTAAATTTGTATGAAAATAAAGATGCAAAATTCCCATAAAATAGAGCATTTCTTATAAAAATATATCTACCAAAATACACATAAAATATTTAAATTTGCATTGAAATAAATATACAAAATGCACATACAATAAAGTAAATTTGTATTGAAAGAGATATGCAAAAATACATATAAAACAATGAAAATTTGTTTCAAAATATATATACGAATACAAATAAAAAAACGTAGATTTCTAAAAAAATATATATACAAAATACATATGAAATTAAGTAAATACGTATAAAAAAATGTATACAAAATACACATAAAATAATGTAACTTCGAATTAAAATAAATGTAAATTTGAATAAAAATATATAAACAAATACACTTAAAATAACGTAAATTTGTATAAATATATATGCAAGATACACATTAAATAATGTAAATGTGTATAAAAAAATATATACAAAAAACAAATAGATTAATGTAAAATCGTATCAAAATAAATACACAGAATATCAATAAAACTATGTAAATTTGTATGAAAATAAAGATGCAAAATTCCGAAAAATTATCGCATTTTTTATAAAAATATATATACCAAAATACACAAAATATTTAAATTTGTTTTGAAATAAATATACAAAATGCATATACAGTAAGGTAAATTTGTATTAAAAGAGATATTCAAAAATACATATAAAACAATGTAAATTTGTTTCAAAATATATATACGAATACACATAAAATAAAGTAGATTTCTATAGAAATATATATACAAAATACATATGAAGTTATGTAAATACGTATAAAAATATATATACAAAATACATATCAAATAATGTAAATTCGTGTCAAAATAAATAAACAAAATATCATGAAAAGAATGTGTATTTGTATGAAAATAGATAATAGATAATAAATTTGTAGAAAATATATATGCAAGATACACATTAAATAATGTAAATATGTATAAAAAATTATATACAGAAAACAAAGAGAATAATGTAAAATCGTATCAAAATAAATACACCGAATATTAATAAAATAATGTAAATTTGTATGAAAACAAAGATGCAAAATTTCCATAAAATAGCGGATTTCTTATAAAAATATATATACCAAAATACACATAAAATTTTTAAATTTGTATTGAAATAAATATACAAAATGCACATACAATAAGATAAATTTGTATTGAAAGAGATATGCAAAAATACATAAACAACAATGTAAATTTGTTTCAAAATATATATAAAATCTATAAAATCTATAAAAATATATATTCAAAATACACATAAAATTAAGTAAATACGTATAAAAAAATGTATACAAAATACACATGAAATAATGTAAATTCGAATTAAAATAAATAAAAAATATGCCAATAAAAGAATGTATATTTGGATAAATATAAATATATAAAATACACATACAAAATAAACATAAAATAAGGTAGATTTGTAATAAAATATATGTACAAAATACACATACAATAATGTAAATTTATATGAAAATATATATAAAAATGCACATAAAATACCATGAATTTGTATAAAAATATATATTCAAAATAAATATTAAATAATGTAAGAGCGTATAAAAATATATATACAAAGAACATATAAAATGAAAATTAAGATGCAGAAAACCTATAAAATAACGCATTTTTTATAAAATTATTGATACCAAAATACACATAAAATATTTGAACTTGTATTAAAATAAATATACAAAATGCACATACAATAAGGTAAATTTGTATTGAAATAGATATGCAAAATACATATAAAATAAAGTAAATTTGTTTCAAAATATATATACGAATACACATAAAGTAACGTAGATTTCTATAAAAATACATATACAAAATACACATAAAATTAAAAATACGTATAAAAAAAAGTATACAAAATACATATAAAATAATGTAAATTCGTATAAAGGTAAATAAACCAATAAAAGAATGTGTATTTGTATAAATATAAATATACAAAATGCACATAAAATAACGTAAATTTATATAAAACTATATACATAAAATAACGCAAATTTCTAGAAAAATATATGTCCAAAAATGAACATTAAATAAATTTGCATAAAAATATATATACAAAACACACATTAGATAATGTACATGAGTATAAAAATATGTATACAAATACCTATGAAATAATCTAAATTCGTATCGAATTACATTAAGAAATACCAATAAAATAATGTAATTTTGGATGAAAATATATATACAAAAAAATATAATAATTTAAAATTGAGTGAAATAAATATACAAAATAAACATAAAATAAGGTAAATTTGTAATGAAATATATGAAAAAATACATATAAAATAATATAAATTTGTGTGAAAATATATAGACAAATACGCATTAAATAACATGAATTTGTATAAAATTTGTATCAAAATATAAACTTATATACAAAATAAAATAACGTAATTTTTTTTATGAAAATATATATACAAAATACACATAAAGTAATTTAAATACGTAGAAAAATATATATACAAAAAACACATAAAATAATGTAAATATGTATGAAAATATATAAACAAATACACATAAAATAATGTAAATTGGGATAAAATATATATACAAAATGAACATTAAATAATGTATATATATATATATATATATATATATATATATATATATATATATATATATATATATATATATATATATATATATATATATATATATATATATATATATATATATATATATATATATATATATATATACAAAAAACATCGTATCAAAATAAATAAAGAGAATATTAATAAAATAATGTAAATTTGTATGAAAATAAACATGCAAAATATGCATATAATAACGCATATTTGCATAAAAATATATATACAAAAATACATAAAAAATAATTAAATTTGTATTAAAATAAATATACAAAATGCACGTACAATAACGTAAATTTATATTGAAATAGATATGCAAAATACACATTAATAATGTAAATATGTATCAAAATATATAAACGAATACTCATAAAATAGAGTAAATTTCTATGAAAATATACATACAAAATAGATATACAATATACACATATAACTAGTTAAATTTGTATTTAAATACATGTACAAAAAACACATAAAATAATGTAGATTGGTGTGAAATGAAAACAAATACATTTTATATAAAAAATATATACAAAATACACACAGAGTAATGTAAAATCATATCAAAATAAATACCCAGAATATCAATAAAATAATGTAAATTTGTATGAAAATAAAGATGCAAAATACCCATAAAATAAAGCATATTTTTATAAAAATACATACACAAAAATACACATAGATTAATCAAATTTGTATTAAAATTAATATACAAAATGCACATGTATTTTGTATATATATTTTTATACAAATCTACGTTATTTTATGTGTATTCGTATATATATTTTGAAACAAATTTACATTGTTTTATATGTATTTTGCATATCTATTTCAATACAGATTTACCTTATTGTATGTGTATTTTGTATATTTATTTTAATACAAATTAATTTTTTCACGTGTATTTTGGTATATGTATTTTTATAAAAAAAAACCCCGTTATTTAATGGGTATTTTGCATCTTTATTTTCATACAAATTTACATTGTTTTATTAATATTCTGTGTATTTATTTTGATACGATTGTACATTATTCTATTTGTGTTTTGTACATATTTTTTATACAAATACACATTCTTTTATTGGTATTTTGTTTATTTATTTTGATACGAATTTACATTATCTTATGTGTATTTTGTATACATTTTCTTATACGTATTTACTTCATTTTATGTGTATTTTGTATATATATTTTTATACAAATCTACGTTATTTTATGTGGGTTCGTATATATATTTTGAAACAAATTTACATTGTTTTATATGTTTTTTGCATATCTATTTCAATACAGATTTACCTTATTGTATGTGTATTTTGTATATTTATTTTAATACAAATACAAATTTGCTTTATTTTATGTATATTTTGTATATCTATTTTCATTCTTATCAAAATAAATAAACAAAATAGCAATAAAATAATGTAAATTTGTATGAGAAAACATATACAAATACACATAAATTAACGCAAATTTCTAAAAAAAATATATGTACAAAAATGCACATAAAATAAAGTAAATTTGCATAAAATATATATACAAAACACACATTAAATAATGTAAATGCGTACATAAAATAACCTAAATTTGTATAAAACTATATACAAAAATACACAAAAATTTTTAAAATTTGTATGAAAAGAAATATACAAAATACACATAAAATTAGGTAAATTTGTATTGAAATACATATACAAAATACACATAGAATAATGTAAATTTGAATGAAAATATATAAAGAAATACACTTAAAATAACGTAAATTTGTATAAAATATATATGCAAGATACACATTAAATAATGTAATGTGTATAAAAAAATATATACAAAAAAAATAGAATAATGCAAAATCCTATCAATATAAATACACAGAATATCAATAAAATAATGTAAATTTGTATGAAAAGAAAGATGCAAAATTCCCATAAAATAGCGCATTTTTTATAAAAATATATATACCAAAATACACATAAAATATTTAAATTTGTATTGAAATAAATGTACAAAATGCATATACAGTAAGGAAATATGTATTGAAAGAGATATTAAATAATACATATAAAACAAAGTAAATTTGTTCCAAAATATATATACGAATACACATAAAATAACGTAGATTTCTATACAAATATATATACGAAATACACATGAAATTATGTAAATACGTATGAAAATATATATACAAAATACATATCTAGGTAAATTCGTGTCAAAATAAATAAACAAAATATCATGAAAAGAAAGAGTATTTGTATGAAAATAAATAATAGATAATAAATTTGTATGAAATATATATGCAAGATACACATTAAACAATGTAAATATGTATAAAAAAATATATATACAAAAAACAAATAGAATAATGTGAAATCGTATCAAAATAAATACACCGAATATTAATAAAATACACATATTATACAAATACACATTCTTTTATTGGTATTTTGTTTATTTATTTTGATACGAATTTACATTATTTTATGTGTATTTTGTATACATTTTCTTATACATATTTACTTCATTTTATGTGTATTTTGTATATATATTTTTATACAAATCTACGTTATTTTATGTGTATTCGCATATATATTTTGAAACAAATTTACATTGTTTTATATATATTTTGCATATCTATTTCAATACATATTTACATTATTGTATGTGTATTTTGTATATCTATTTTAATACAAATTAATTTTTTTCATGTGTATTTGGTATATATATTTTTATAAAAAAAATGCGTTATTTAATGGGTATTTTGCATCTTTATTTTTGTAAATTTGTATTGAAATACATATACAAAATACACATAGAATAATGTAAATTTGAATGAAAATATATAAAGAAATACACTTAAAATAACGTAAATTTGTATAAAATATATATGCAAGATACACATTAAATAATGTAATGTGTATAAAAAAATATATACAAAAAAAATAGAATAATGCAAAATCCTATCAATATAAATACACAGAATATCAATAAAATAATGTAAATTTGTATGAAAAGAAAGATGCAAAATTCCCATAAAATAGCGCATTTTTTATAAAAATATATATACCAAAATACACATAAAATATTTAAATTTGTATTGAAATAAATATACAAAATGCATATACAGTAAGGTAAATATGTATTGAAAGAGATATTCAAAAATACATATAAAACAAAGTAAATTTGTTTCAAAATATATATACGAATACACATAAAATAACGTAGATTTCTATAGAAATATATATACAAAATACACATGAAATTATGTAAATACGTATAAAAATATATATACAAAATACATATCGAAGGTAAATTCGTGTCAAAATAAATAAACAAAATATCATGAAAAGAATGTGTATTTGTATGAAAATAAATAATAGATAATAAATTTGTATGAAATATATATGCAAGATACACATTAAATAATGTAAATATGTATAAAAAATATATACAAAAAACAAATAGAATAATGTGAAATCGTATCAAAATAAATACACCGAATATTAATAAAATAATGTAAATTTGTATGAAAATAAAGATGCAAAATTCCCATCAAATATCGCATTTCTTATAAAAATATATATACCAAAATAAACATAAAATATTTAAATTTATATTGAAATAAATATACAAAATGCACATACAATAAGGTAAACTTGTATTGAAAGAGATATGAATAAATACATATAAAACAATGTAAATTTGTTTTAAAAATATACATACGAATACACATATAATAACGTAGATTTCTATAAAAATATATATACAAAATACACATAAAATTAAGTAAATACGTATAAAAATAGATATACAAAATACACATAGAATAATGTAAAATTGTTTAAAAAAAATAAACAGAATATAAATAAAATAATGTAAATTTGTATGAAAATAAAGATGCAAAATACCCATAAAATAAAGCATATTCTTATAAAAATACATATACAAAAATACACATAGCATAATTAAATTTGTATTAAAATTAATATACAAAATGCATATACAATAAGGTCAATTTGTATTGAAAATATATGCAAAATACACATAAAACAGTGTAAATTTCTTTCAAAATCTATATACGAATACTCATAAATCATCGTAGATTTCTATAGAAATATATATACAAAATACACATCAAATGATGTAAACACGTATAAATATATATATATATATATATATATATATATATATATATATATATATATATATATATATATATATATATATATATATATATATATATATATATATATATATATAAAAATATTTATATAAAATACACATTAAATAATGTAAATTCGCGTCAAAATAAATAAACAAAATATCAATAAAAGAATGTGTATTTGTATGAAAATAGATATACAATATACATATAAAATCACCTAAATTTGTATAAAACTATATACAAAAATACACAAAAATAATTTTAATTTGTATGAAAATAAATATACAAAATACACATAAAATTAGGTAAATTTGTATTGAAATACATTTACAAAATATCCATAAAACAATGTAAATTTGAATGAAAATATATAAACAAATACAATTAAAATAACTTAAATTTGTATAAAATATATATAAAAAATACACATTAAATAATGTAAATATGTATAAAAAATATATATACAAATCACAAATAGAATAATATAAAATCGTATCAAAATAAATACACAGAATATTAATAAAAATAATGTAAATTTGTATAGTTTTATACAAATTTACGATATTTTTTGTGTATTTTGTATATTTATATTTATACAAATACATATTCTTTCACTGGTATTTTGTTTATTTATTTTGATACGATTTTTATGTGCATTTTGTATTCATTTTTTTATATGTATTTACTTCATTTTATGTGTATTTTGTATATATTTTTATAGAAATCTACGTTATTTTATGTGTATTCGTATATATATTTTGAAACAAATTTACATTGTTTTATATGTATTTTTGAATATCTCTTTCAATACAAATTTACCTTACTGTATATGCATTTTGTATATTTCTTTCAATACAAATTTAAATATTTTATGTGTATTTTGGTATATATATTTTTTATAAAAAATTCGATATTTTTTGGGAATTTTGCATCTTTATTTTCATACAAATTGACATTATTTTTATTGATATTCTGTGTATTTATTTTGATACGATTTTACATTATTCTATTTTTTTTGTATATTTTTTTATACACATTTACATTATTTAATGCGTATCTTGCATATATATTTTATACAAATTTACGGTATTTTAAGTGTGTTTGTTTATATATTTTCAATCAAATTTACATTATTTGATGTGTATTTTGTATATGTATTTCAATACAAATTCACCTAAGTTTAAGTGTATTTTGAATATTTCTTTTCATACAAATTTAAATTATTTTTGTGTTTTTGTATACAATAAGGTAAATTTATATTGAAATAGATATGCAAAATACATATAAAACAATGTAAAATTTGTTTCAAAATATATATACGAATACAAATAAAATAACGTAGATTTCTATAAAAATATATATACAAAATACACATAAAATGAAGTAAATACGTATAAAAAAATGTATACAAAATACACATAAAATAATGTAAATTCGTATCAAAATAAATAAACAAAATACCGATAAAAAAATGTGAATTTGTATAAAAATAAATATACAAAATTCACATAAAATATCGTAAATTTATATAGAACTATATACAAAAATACACAAAAGTAGTTAAATTTGTATGAAAATAGATATACAAAATACACATAAAATAGGCTAAATTTGTGTATTTTTGTATATACTTTTATATCAATTTACATTATTTTATGTGTATTTTGTATATTTATATTTATACAAATACACATTCTTTTATTAGTATTTTGTATATTTATTTCGATACGATTTATCATTATTTTATGTGTAATTTGTACAAATTTTTTATATACGTATTTATATATATATATATATATATATATATATATATATATATATATATATATATATATATATATATATATATATATATATATATATATATATATATATATATATATATATATATATATATATATATATATATATATATATATATATATATATATATATATATATATATATTTGAAACAAATTTACATTGTTTTATAGGTATTTTGCATATCTATTTCAATACAAATTTCATTATTGTGTTTATTTATTATTTAAAAACAAATTCAAATAAATATTTGTTTGTTTTGGTATATATATTTTATAAAAATGCGCTATTTTTGGGGTATTTTTGCATCTTAATTTTCATTCAAATTTACATTATTTTATTAATATTCTGTTTATTTATTTTGATACGATTTTACATTATTCTATTTGTGTTTTGTATATATTTTTGTATGCATATTTACATTATTTAATGTGATTTTATATATATATTTTATACTAATTTACGTTAATTTAAGTGTATTTGCATATATATTTTAATTCAAAATTACACTATTTGATGTGTATTTTGTAAATGTATTTAAATACATTGTTTATATATTTTCATATAGATTTACATTATTTTATGAGTGTTTTGTATATGTATTTCAATCCTAATTTGCCTAATTTTATGTGTATTTTGCCTATCTATTTTCAAACAAATTTAAATTATCTTTGCGTATTTTTGTATAAATTTTTATACAAATTTTAGTTATATTATTTGTATTTTGTATATATATTTTCCAACATATATTCATTCTATTATTGCAATTTTGTTTATTTATTTTGATACGAATTTTTATTATTTTATGTCTATTTTTTATATATATATATATATATATATATATATATATATATATATATATATATATATATATATATATATATATATATATATATATATATATATATATATTTACATTATTTTATGTGTATTTTGGATATATATTTTCATAAAAATTTACGTTATTTTATTGTGTGCTCTCGTATATATTTTGATACAAATTTTATACAAATTCATGTTATTTTATGAGTATTTGAATACATATTTTCATACAAATTTAAATTATTTTATGTGTATTTTTACATATATTTCATTACAAATTTACCTTATATTATGTTTGTTTCATATATTCATTTCATGCAATTTTAAATTATTTTATGTGTATATTTGTATTTATATTTAGGTTATTTTCTTTGTATTTTCTATATAAATTTTCATCCAAAACTACATTATTTTATTGGTATTTTGTTAATTTAATTCGATACGAATTTAGATTATTTCAAAGGTATTTTTTATACATTTTTTTACACGCATTTACATTATTTAATGTGTGTTTTGTATATATATTTTGATGCAAATTTACTCTATTTCATGTGCATTTTTGTACATATATTTTTAAAGAAAATAGCGTTATTTTATATGTATTTTGTATATGTTTTCTCATATGTTTTCTCATACAAATTTACATTATATTATTGGTATTTTGTTTATTTATTTAGATACGAATTACATGATTATATGTGTATTTTCTACATATTTTTTTATACGTATTTACATAATTAAATTGTATTTTGTTTATGTGTTTTTATACAAATTTAAGTTATTATAAGTGTATTTGTATAAAAATTTTGATACAAATTTACATTATTTGATGTATTTTGTAAATATATATATATATATATATATATATATATATATATATATATATATATATATATATATATATATATATATATATATATATATATATATATATATATATATATATATATATATATATATATATATTTCAATTCAAATTTAATTTATTTTATGTGTATTTTGTATATCTATTTTCATACAAATTTAACTACTTTTTTGTATTTTTGTATATAGTTTTATATAAATTTACGATATTTTATGTGTATTTTGTATATTTATTTTTATACAAATACACATTTTTTATAGGTATTTTGTTTATTTATTTTGATACGAATTTACATTATTTTATGTGTATTTTGTATTTATTTTTTTATACGTATTTATTTCATTTTATGTGTATTTTGTATATATATTTTTATAGAAATCTACGTTATTTTATGTGTATTCGTATATATATTTTGAAACAAATTTTACATGGTTTTTATGTATTTTGCATATCTATTTCAATATAAATTTACCTTATTGTATGTGCATTTTGTATATTTATTTTAATATAAGTTTAAATTTATTATATGTATTTTGGTATATATATTTAAAAAAAAGCGTTATTTTATGGATATTTTGCTCCTTTATTTTTATACAAATTTACATTATTTTATTAATATTCGGTGTATTTATTTTGTTACGATTTTACATTATTCTATTTGAGTTTTGTATATATTTTTTTTATACATATTTACATTACTTAATGTGTATTTTGTATATATATTTCATACAAATTTACGTTATTTTAAGTGTATTTGTTTATATATTTTCATTCAAATTTACATTATTTTATGTGTATTTTGTAAATGTATTTCAATACAAATTTACCTAATTTTACGTGTATTTTGTATACTTATTTTCAAACAAATTTAATTATTTTTGTGTATTTTTGTATATAGTTTTATACAAATTTACGTTATTTTATGTGTATTTTGTATATCTATTTACATAGAAATACAAATTCTTTTATTGATATTTTGTTTATTTATTTTGACACGAATTTACATTATTTAATGTCTATTTTGTATATATATTTTTATACGTATTTACAGCATCTCAAGTGTATTTTGTATATATATTTCTATAGAAATCTGCGTTATTTTATGTGTATTCGTATATATATTTTGAAACAAATTTACATTGTTTTATGTGTATTTTGCATATTTTTTTTAATAAAAATTTACCTTATTGTATGTGCATTTTGTATATTAATTTTACTACAAATTTAATTATTGAATGTGTATTTATGTTTATGTATTTTTATAAAAATATGCTTTATTTTATTGGTATTTTGCATCTTTATTTTCATAAATTTACATTATTTTATTGATATTTTGTGTATTTATTTTGATACGATTTTACATTATTTTCTATGTGTATTTTGTATATATATTTAATACAAATGTACGTTATTTTATGTGTATTTGTTTTCATTTCATACAAATTTTCATTATTTTATGTGTATTTTGTACATGTACAAATTTGAACAAATTTAACTAATTATATGTGTATTTTGTATATCAATTTTCATAAAAAAATTTTTTTTTTTTTTTGGTATATATTTTTATACAAATTTTCGTTATTTTATGTGTATTTTGTATATTTATTTTCCTACAAATATACGTTCTTTCATCGGAATTTTGTTTGTTTATTTTGATACGAATTTACATTATTTTAGGTGTATTTGGTATATATATTTTTATACTATTTACATCGTTTTATATGTATTTTGTATGTATATTTTCATTTTACTCTATTTTATGTGTATTCGTATATATATTTTGATAAAAATTTACATTATTGATGTGTATTCTGCATATGTATTTCAATACAAATTTACCTTATTGTATATGCATTTTGTATATTTATTTCAATACAAATTTAACTATTTCATGTGTATTTTTATATATATTTTTTTATGCATATATGCGTTATTATATGGGTATTTTGCATCTTTATTTTCATACAAATTTAAATTATTTTATTGATATTCTGTTTATTTATTTTGATACGATTTAACATTATTCTATGTGTATTTTATATATATATTTTTATTCATATTTACATTATTTAATGTATATTTTGTATATATTTTATCCAAATTTACGTTATTTTATGTGTATTTGTTTATATATTTTCATACAAATTTACATTATTTTATGTCTATTTGTATATGTATTTCAATACAAATTTGCCTAACTTTATGTGTATTTTGCATATCTATTTTCAAAGGAATTTAAATTATTTTTGTGTTATTTTATGTGTATTTGAATATATATTTTCATACAAATTTATATTATTTTACGTGTATTTTTACATATTTTTCATTACAAATTTACCTTATTTTATGATTATTTTGTATATTTATTTCATTCAATTTTAAATAATATTATGTGTATATTTGTATTTGTATTTACGTAATTTTATGTGTATTTTCTATATATATTTTTATCCAAAATTACATTATTTTATTGGTATTTTCTTTATTTAACTCGATACGAATTTAGATTTTTTCATAGGTATTTTGTATACATATGTTTATACTCATTTACATTATGTAATGTGTGTTTTGTATATATTTTTTAATGCAAATTTATTTTATGTGCATTTTTGTACATATATTTTTATAGAAATTTATTTATTTTATGTGTATTTTGTATATGTTTTCTCATAAAAATTTACATTATTTTATTGGTATTTTGTTTATTTATTTTGATACGAATTACATGATTATATGTGTATTTCGTATATATATTTTTTATACGTAATTACATTATTTAATGTGTATTTTCTTTATATATTTTTATATAAAATTTACGTAATTATAAGTGTATTTGTAAAAATATTTTGATACAAATTTACTTTATTTGATGTATTTTGTACATATATTTCAATTCAAATTAAGCTTATTTTGTGTGTATTTTGTACATCTATTTTCATACAAATTTAATTACTTTTGTGTATCTTTGTATATTGTTTTACATAAATTTACCTTATTTTATGTGCATTTTGTATATTTATATTTATACAAATACACATAAAATAAAGTAAGTTTGCATAAAAATAAATATACAAAACACACATTAAATAATGTAAATGCGTAAAAAAAAAATGTATACAAAATACCTATGAAATAATCTAAATTCGTATGGAATTAAACTAACAAAATACCAATAAAATAATGTAACTTTTGATTAAAAAAAAATACACATAAAATAACCTAAATACAAATACATACATACACATAAAATAATTTAAAACTGAGGGAAGTAAATATTCACAATAAACATAAAATAAGGTAAATTTGAAATGAAATATATGTAAAAATGTACATAAAATAATGTAGATTTGTATGAAAATATATATACAAATACACATAAAATAACATGAATTTGTATAAATTTTGTATCAAATTATATACGAATACACACAATAAAATAAAGTAGATTTTTATGAAAATATATATACAAAATACACATAAAATAATGAAAATAGTAGAAAAAATATATATACAGAATAAACATAAGACAAAGTAAATTTGTATCAGAATAAATAGATAAAATTCCAATAAAAGAATGTATATTGTAGGAAAATATATATAGAAAATACAAATAAAATAACTAAAATTTGTATAAAAATATATACAAAAACACACAAAAATTATTTAAATTTGTTCGAAAATACATATGCAAAATACACATAAAATTAGGCAAATTTGTATTGAAATACATATACAAAATACACATAAAATAATGTAAGTTTGAATGAAAATATATAAACATATACACTTAAAATAAAGTAAAATTGTATGAAATATATATACAAAATACACATTAAATAATGTAAATATGTATAAAAAATATATACAAAACACAAATGGAATAATGTAAAATCGTACCAAAATAAATACACAGAATATTAATAAAATAATATAAATTTGAATGAAAATAAAGATGCAAAATACCCATAAAATAACGCATTTTTTATAAAAATATATATACCAAAACACACATAAAATATTTGAATTTGTATTAAAATAAATATTCGAAATGCACACACAATAAGGTAAATTTGTATTGAAATAGATATGCAAAATACATATAAAACAATGTAAATTTATTTCAAATATATATACGAAAACACATAAAATAACGCAGATTTCTATAAAGATATATATACAAAATACTCATAAAATGAAGTAAATACGTATAAAAAAATGTGTACAAAATACACATAAAATAATGTAAACTCGTATCGAAATAAATAAACAAAATACCAATAAAAGAATGTGTATTTGTATAAATATAAATATACAAAATACACATAAAATAACGTAAATTGATATAAAAGTATATACAAAAATACACAAAAGTAATTAAATTTGTATGAAAATAAATATACAAAATACGCATACTATAAGGTAAATTTGTATTGAAATAGAAATGCAAAATACACATAAAATGATGTAAATTTGCATCAAAATAGATACAAATACACACAATAAAATAACGTAAATTTTTATGAAAATATATATACAAAATACACATAAAATAATGTAAATACGTAGAAAAATACATATACAAAATACACATAAAAAATTGTAAATTCGTATCAAAATAAATAAACAAAATTCCAATAAAAGAATGTATATTTGTATATATATATATATATATATATATATATATATATATATATATATATATATATATATATATATATATATATATATATATATATATATATATATATATATATATATATATATATATATATATATATATATATATATATATATATATATATATATATATATATATATATATACACAATACACTTTAAATAATGTAAATTCGTGTCAAAATAAATAAACAAAATATCAATAAAAGAATGTGTATTTGTATGAAAATAGATATACAAAATACACATTAAATATTGTAAATATGTATAAAACTCTATACAAAAATACACAAAAAATAATTTAAATTTGTATGAAAATTAGTATACAAAATACTCATTAAATTAGGTAAATTTGTATTGAAATACATATACAAAATACACATAAAATAATGTAAATTTGAATGAAAATATATAAACAAATACTCTTAAAAAAACGTAAATTTGTATGAAATATATATATAAAATACACATTAAATAATGTAAATATGTATAAAAAAATATATACAAAAGACAAATAGAATAATGTAAAATAGTATCAAAATAATACACAGAATATTAATAAAATAATGTAAATTTGTATGAAAAGAAAGATGCAAAATACCCATAAAACAACGCATTTTTTATGAAAATATATATACCAAAATACACATAAAATATTTAAATTTGTATTACAATAGATATACAAAATGAACATACAATAAGGTAAATTTGTATTGAAATAGATATGCAAAATACATATAAAACAATGTAAATTTCTTTCAAAATATATATACGAATACACATAAAATAACGTAGATTTCTATAAAAATATATATACAAAATACACATAAAATGAAGTAAATACGTATAAGAAAATGTATACAAAATACATATAAAATAATGTAAACTCGTATCAAAATAAATAAACTAAATGCAAATAAAAGAATATGCACTTGTATAAATATAAATATACAAAATACACATAAAAGAACGTAAAATTGTATAAAACTATATACAAAAATAAACAAAAAAAAAATAAATTTGTATGAAAATAGATATACAAAAAACACATAAAATAAGCAAAACTTGAATTGAAATAAATATAGAAAATACATAAAATAATGTTAATTTGTATCAAAATATATATTCATATACACATATAATAACGTAAATTTGTATAAAAATATATAAACAAAATACACATTAAATAATGTAAATACGTATAAAAGATATGTACGTAATGTAAAAAAAATTTAAATTAAAGATGCAATATACACATAAAATAAATCAAATTTAAGAAAAATATATATACAAAAATACACATAAAATAATTAAATTTGTATTAAAATAAATATACAAAATACACATACAATAAGGTAGATTTTTATTGAAATAGATATGCAAAAAACACATAAAATAAAGTAAATTTGTATCAAAACATATACGAATACACACAATAAAATAACGTAAATTTTTATGAAAATATATATACAAAATACACATTAAATAATGTAAATACATAGAAAAATATATATACAAAATACACATAAAATAATGTAAATTCGTATCAAAATAAATAAACAAAATTTCCTCTAAAAGAATGTATATTTGTAGGAAAATATATATACAAAATACAAATAAAATAACAAAAATTTGTATAAAAATATATAAAAAAAATACACAAAAAAAATTTAAATTTGTTTGAAAATAGATATGCAAAATACACATGAAATTAGACAAATTTTTATTGAAAGACATTTAGAAAATACACATAAAATAATTTAAATTTGTATGAAACTATATAAACAAATACACATAAGATAACGTAAATTTCCATAAAATATATGTACAAAATATACATTCAATAATGTAAATATGTCTAAAAATATGTATAAAAAATACACAGAATAAAGTAAAATCGTATCAAAATAAATAAACAGACTATCAATAAAATGTTGTAAATTTGTATGAAAATAAAGATGCAAAATACACATATAATAACGCATATTTGTTTAAAAATATATATACAAAAATACACATAAAATAATTAAATTTGTATCAAAATAAATATACAAAAGGCACACACAATAAAGAAAATTTGTATTGAAATAGATATGCGAAATACACATAAATAATGTAAATTTGTATCAAAATATATATACGAATACACATAAAATAGAGTAAATTTTTATTAAAATATATTAATATAATACATATAAAATATTTTAAATATCTATATAAATATATATATATATATATATATATATATATATATATATATATATATATATATATAAATATATATATAGATATATATATATAGATATATATATATATATATATATATATATATATATATATATATATATATATATATATATATATATATATATATATATATATATATATATATATATATATATATATATATAATGAAAATTCGTATCAAAATCAATAAACAAAATTTCGATAAAAGAACGTACAAATTTACATTATTTTATGAGTATTTTGTACATGTATTTAAATATAAATTTAACTAATTATATGTGTATTTTGTATATATATTTTCATACAAATTGAAATTTATTTTTATTAAAATTTTCGTAATTTTATGTGTATTTAGTATATTTATTTTCCTACAAATATGCGTTCTTTTATCGGAATTTTATTTATTTATTTTGATACGAATTTTCATTTTTTTAGGTGTATATGATATATATATTTTTATACTTATTTACATAATTTTATATGTATTTTGAATATATATTTTCTTAGAGATTTACTCTATATGTATATACAAAAAAACACAAAAATAGTTTAAATTTGTATGAAAATAAATATACAAAATACACATAAAATTAGGTAAATTTGTATTTAAATACATATACAAAATACACTTAAAGTAATGTAAATTTGAATGAAATTATATAAAGAAATACACTTAAAATAACGTTAATTTGTATAAAATATATATAAAAATACACATTAAATAATAAAAATATGTATAAAAAATGATATACAAAACACAAATAGTATAATATAAAATCGTATCAAAATATATACACAGAATATTAATAAAATAATGTACATTTGTATGAAAATTAAGATGCAAAATACCTATAAAATAACGCATTTTTTTATAAAATTATATATACCAAAATACACATAAAATATTTGAATTTGTATTAAAATAAATATACAAAATGCACATACAATAAGGTAAATTTGTTTTGAAATAGATATGCAAAATACATATAAAACAATGTAAATTTGTTTCAAAATATATATACGAATACACATAAAATAACGTAGATTTCTATAAATATATATATATATATATATATATATATATATATATATATATATATATATATATATATATATATATATATATATATATATATATATATATATATATATATATATATATATATATATATATATATATATATATATATATACAAATAAAATTAAGTAAATACGAATCAAAAATGTATACAAAATACACATAAAATAATGTAAATTCGTATAAATATAAATAAACAAAATACCAATAAGAGAATGTGTATTTGTATAAATATAAATATACAAAATGCACATAAAATAACGTAAATTTGTATAAAACTATATACAAAAATACACAGAAGTAATTAAATTTGTATGAAAATAGATATACAAAATACACACAAAATAAGCTAAATTTGAATTGAAATATATATACAAGATACATAAAATAAAGTAAATTCGTTTCAAAATATTTTTAACAAATACACATAATAACGTAAATTTGTAAAAAAATATATAAACAAAATACACATTAAGTAATGTAAATACGTATAAAAAAATATTAACAAAATACACAAATAATCAAGTCATTCGTATCAAAATAAATAAAGAAAAAACTAATTAAATAATGTAAATTTGTATGAGAAAACATATACAAAATACACATAAAATAACGTTTTAATATTTAAATACAAATTTAACTTATTACAATATTATATATACAATATTATTACAAAATATACGTAAAATAACGAAAATTTGTATAAAAATTTATACAAAAATAATTTCAATTTGTTTGAAAATAGATATACAAAATACACATATAATTAGTTAAATTTGTCTTTAAATATATGTACAAAATACATATAAAATAATGTAAATTTTTATGAAATGAAAACATATAAACATAAAATAACGTACATTTGTATAAAATATATATACAAAATACACATATAATAATGTAAAATCGTATCAAAATAAGTACACAGAATATCAATAAAATAATTTAAATTTGTATGAAAATAAAGATGCAAAATACCCATAAAATAAAGCATATTTTTTTTAAAAATACATACACAAAAATACACATAGAATAATTAAATTTGTATTAAAATTAATATACAAAATGCACATACAATAAGGTAAATTTGTATTGAAAAAATACGCAAAATACACATAAAACAGTGTAAATTTGTTTCAAAATATATATACGAATACACATAAAATAACGTTGATTTCTATAGGAATATATATACAAAATACACATGAAATGATGTAAATACGTATAAAAATATATATACAAAATACACATTAAATAATGTAAATTCGCGTCGAAATAAATAAACAAAATATCAATAAAAGAATGTGTATTTGCATGAAAATAGATATACAAAATTCACATAAAATAACCTAAATTTGTATCAAGCTATATACAAAATACACAAAAATATTTTAAATTTGTATGAAAATAAATATTCAAAATACACATAAAATTAGGTAAATTTGTATTGAAATACATATACAAAATACACATAAAATAATGTAAATTTGTATGAAATTAAAACAAATTCACATAAAATAACGTACATTTGTATAAAATATATATACAAAATATACATAGAATAATGTAAAATCGTATCAAAATAAATACACAGAATATCAATAAAATAATGTAAATTTGCACAAAAATATATATAGAAAACACACATTAAATAATGTACATTTGTATAAAAATATGTATACAAAATACCAATGAAATAATCTAAATTTGTATCGAATCAAATTAACAAAATACCAAAAAAATAATGGAATTTTGGATGAAAATATATATAGAAAATACACATAAAATAACCTAAATACAAATACAAATATACACATAAAATAATTTAAAACTGAATGAAATAAATATACAAAATAAACATAAATAAGGTAAATTTGTAATGAAATATATGTACAAAATACACATAAAATAATATAAATTTGTATGAAAATATAAATACAAATACACATAAAATAACTTGAATTAGTATAAAAATATATATTCAAAATAAACATTAAATAATGTATAAAAATATATATACACAATAAAGTAAATTTGTATTGAAATAGATATGCAAAATACACATAAATAATGTAAATTAGTATCAAAATATATATACGAATACACCTAAAATAGAGTAAATTTCTATGAAAATATACATACACAATACATATCAAATGATGTAAATAAGTATAAAAATATATATATCAAATACACATAAAATAATGTAAATTCGTATCAAAATAAATAAACAAAATTCCGATAAAAAATGTATATTTGAAGGAAAATAAATACCGAAAATATACATAAAATAACGAAAATTCCGATAAAAATATATACAAAAAAAAATAATAATAATATCAATTTGTATGAAAATAGATATACAAAATACACATATAATTAGTTATATTTGTATTTAAATACATGTACAAAATACATGTAAAATTATGTAAATTTGTATGAAATGAAAACAAATACACATAAAATAACGTACATTTGTATAAAATATATATACTAAATACACATAGAATAATGGAAAATCGTATCAAAATAAGTACACAGAATATCAATAAAATAATTTAAATTTGTATGAAAATAAAGATCCAAAATACCCATAAAATAAAGCATATTTTTTTTAAAAATACATATACAAAAATACACATAGAATAATTAAATTTGTATTAAAATTAATATACAAAATGCATATACAATAAGGTTAATTTGTATTGAAAAAATACGCAAAATACACATAAAACAGTGTAAATTTGTTTCAGAAAATATATACGAATACACATAAAATAACGTTGATTTCTATAGGAATATATATACAAAATACACATGAGATGATGTAAATACGTATAAAAATATATATATATATATATACAAAATACACATTAAATAATGAAAATTCGCGTCAAAATAAATAAACAAAATATCAATAAAAGAAAGTGTATTTGTATGAAAATAGATATTCAAAATACACATAAAATAACCTAAATTTGCATCAAACTATATACAAAAATACACAAAAATATTTAAAATTTGTATATATATTTTTATAGAAATCAACGTTATTTTAGGTGTATTCCTTTATATATTTTGAAACAAATTTACATTGTTTTATATGTATTTTGCGTATCTATTTCAATACAAATTTACCTTATTGTATGTGCATTTTGTATACTTATTTTAATACAAAATCAGATATTTTATGTGTTTTCGTATATATATTTTTATAAAAAATGCGTTATTTTATGGGTATTTTGCATCTTAATTTTCATACAAATTTACATTATTTTATTAATATTTTGTGTATTTATTTTGATAAGATTTTACATTATTCTATTTGTGTTTTGTATCTATTTTTTTTATACATATTTACATTATTTAATGTGTATTTCTATATATATTTGATACAAATTTACGTTATTTTATCTATCTATTTCAATACAAATTTACCATATTGTACGTGCATTTTGTATATTTATTTTAATACAAATTTAATTATTTGATGTGTGTTTTTTATACATATTTTTATAAAAATATGCTGTGTATTCTTACATATATTTTATTACAAATTTACCTTATTTTATGTTTATTTTGTATATTTATTTCATTCAATTTAAAATTATTTAATGTGTATATTTGTATTTGTATTTAGGTTATTTTATGTGTGTTTTCTATATATATTTTCATCCAAAATTACATTATTTTATTGTTATTTTCTTAATTTAACTCGATACGAATTTAGATTATTTCATAGGTATTTTGTATACATATTTTTATACTCATTTACATTATCTAATGTGTGTTTTGTATATATTTTTTTATGCAAACTAATTTTATGTGCATTTTTGTACATATATTTTTATAGAAACTTAAAACGTTATTTTAATTTCAATACAAATTTGCCTAACTTTATGTGTATTTTGCATATCTATTTTCAAACAAATTTAAATTATTTTTGTGTATTTTTGTATATATTTTTATACAAATTTTAGTTATTTTATTTGTTTTTTGTATATATTTTCCTACAAATATACATTCTTTTATTGGAATTTTGTGTATTTAATTTTTTTCGAATTTACATTATTTTATGTGTATTTTGTATATATATTTTTCTACGTATTTAAACTATTTTATGTGTATTTTATATATACATTTTCATAAAAATTTACGTTATTTTATTGTGTGTATTCGTATATATTTTGAAACAAATTTTATACAAATTCATGTTATTTTATGTGTATTTGTATATATATTTTCATACAAATTTATATTATTTTATGTGTATTCTTACATATATTTTATTACAAATTTACCTTATTTTATGTTTATTTTGTATATTTATTTCATTCAATTTTAAATTATTTAATGTGTATATTTGTATTTGTATTTAGGTTATTTTATGTGTGTTTTCTATATATATTTTCATCCAAAATTACATTATTTTATTGTTATTTTATTAATTTAACTCGATACGAATTTAGATTATTTCATAGGTATTTTGTATACATATTTTTATACTCATTTACATTATTTAATGTGTGTTTTGTATATATTTTTTTATGGAAACTAATTTTATGTGGATTTTTGTACATATATTTTTATAGAAACTTAAAACGTTATTTTATGTGTATTTTGTATATGTTTTCTCATACAAATTTACATTATTTAATTAGTTTTTTGTTTATTTATTTGGATACGAATGACTTGATTATTTGTGTATTTTGTAAATATATTTTTTATACGTATTTACATTACTTAATTTGTATTTTGTTTATATATTTTTTTTACAAATTTACGTTAATAATGTGTATTTGTTAAAACTATTTTGAAACGAATTTACTTTATTTTATGTATTTTGTATATATATTTCAATTCAAATTTAGCTTATTTTGTGTGTATTTTGTATATCTATTTTCATACAAATTTAATTACTTCTGTGTATTTTTGTATATAGTTTTATACAAATTTACGTTATTTTATGTGCATTTTGTATATTTATATTTATACAAATACATATTCTCTTATTGGTATTTTGTTTATTTATATTTATACGAATTTACATTATTTTATGTGTATTTTGTATACATTTTTGATTCGTATTACTTAATTGTATTTGTATTTTGTATATATATATATATATATATATATATATATATATATATATATATATATATATATATATATATATATATATATATATATAAATATAATTTATTTTATATTTATTCTTATATATATTTTGAAACAAATTTACATTGTTTTATATGTATTTTGCATATCTATTTCAATACAAATTTACCTTATTGTATGTGCATTTTGTATATTTATTTTAATACAAATTCAAATATTTTATGTGTATTTTGGTATATATAATTTTATAAAAAATGCGTTATTTTATAGGTATTTTGCATCTTAGTTTTCATACAAATGTACATTATTTTATTAATATTCTGTGTATATATTTTGATACGATTTTATATTATACTATTTGTGTTTTGTATATATTTTTTTATACATATTTTTATTATTTAATGTGTATTTTTATATATATTTTATACAAATTAACGTTATTTTAAGTGTATTTGTTTATATAATTTCATTCAAATTTACATTATTTTAAGTGTACTTTGTATATGTATTTAAATACAAATTTACCTAATTTTATGTGTATTTTGTATATTTATTTTCATACAAATTTAAATTATTTTTGTGTTTTTTGTATATACATGTAGAGTAAATTTCTATGAAAATATATATTCAAAATACATATAAAATTATGTAAATAAGTATAAAAATATATATATCAAATACACCTAAAAAAAATGAAAATTCGTATCAAAATAAATAAACAAAATTCCGATTAAAGAAAGTATATTTGTAGGAAAATAAATATACCAAATAAATATAAAACTACGAAAATTTGAATAAAAATATATACAAAAAAAAGAAAAAAAAATTCAATTTGTATGAAAATAGGTATACAAAATACACATATAATTAGTTAAATTTGTATTTAAATACATGTACAAAATACACATAAAATAATGTAAATTTGTATGAAATGAAAACAAATTCACATAAAATAACGTACATTTCTATAAAATAGATATACAAAATATACATAGAATAATGTAAAATCGTATCAAAATAAATACACAGAATATCAATAAAATAATGTAATTTTGTATGAAAATAAAGATGCAAAATACCCATAAAATAAAGCATTTTTTTAAAATACATATACAAGAATACACATAGAATAATTAAATTTGTATTAAAATTAATATACAAAATGCACGTACAATAAGGTAAATTTGTATTGAAAAAATATACAAAATGCACATAAAACAATGTATATTTGTTTCAAAATATATATACGAATAAACATATAATAACGTATATTTCTATAGAAATATATATACAAAATACACATGAAATGACGTAAATACGTATAAAAATATATATGCACAATACACGTTAAATAATGTAAATTCACATCAAAATATATAAACAAAATATCAATAAAAGAATGTGTATTTGTATGAAAATAGATATACAAAATACACATAAAATGTTGTAAATTTGTATAAGACTCTATTCAAAAAATACACAAAAATAATTTAAATTTGTATAAAAATATATATACAAAATACATATAAAACTAGTTAAATTTCTATTGAAATACATATACAAAATACACATAAAATAATGTAAATTCAAATGAAAATATATAAACAAATACACTTAAAATAACGTAAATTTGTATGAAATATATATAGAAAATACACATTAAATAATGTAAATATGTATAAAAAAAATATATACAAAACACAAATAGAATAATGTAAAATAGTATCAAAATAAATACACAGAATATTAATAAAATTATGTAAATTTGTATGAAAATAAAGATGCAAAATACCCATAAAACAACGCATTTTTTATGAAAATATATATACCAAAATACACATAAAATATTTAAATTTGTATTACAATAAATATACAAAATGCACATACAATAAGGTAAATTTGTATTGAAAGAGATATGCAAAATACACATAAAACAATGTAAATTTGTTTCAAAATATATATACGAATACACATAAAATAACGTAGATTTCTATAAAAATAAATATACAAAATACACATAAAATAAAGTAAATACGTATAAGAAAATGTATACAAAATACACATAAAATAATGTAAATTCGTTTATAAATAAATAAACTAAATGTCAATAAAAGAATATTTACTTGTATAAATATAAATATACAAAATACACATAAAATAACGTAAAATTGTATAAAACTATGTACAAAAAAAAACAAAAATAATTAAATTTGTATGAAAACAGATATACAAAAGACACATAAAATAAGCTAAATTTCAATTGAAATAAATATAGAAAATACATAAAATAATGTAAATTTGTATCAAAATATATATTCAAATACACATATAATAACGTAAATTTGTATAAAAATATATAAACAAAATACACATTAAATAATGCAAATACGTATAAAAGATATGTACGTAATGTAAAAATTTATAAAATTAAAGATGTAAAATACCCATAAAATAACTCATATTTAAAAAAAAATATATACAAAAATACACATTAAATGATTGAATTTGTGTTAAAATAAATATACAAAATACACATACAATAAGGTAGATTTTTATTGAAATAGTTATGCAAAAAACACATGAAATATTGAAATTTTTAATCAAAATATATACGAATACACACAATGAAATTACGTAAATTTTTATGCAAATATATATACAAAATACACATAAAATAATGTAAATATATAGAAAAATATATATACAAAATACACATAAAATAATGTAAATTCGTATCAAAATAAATAAACAAAATTTCCTCTAAAAGAATGTATATTTGTAGGAAAATATATATACAAAATTCAAATAAAATAACAAAAAATTGTATAAAATATATACAAAAATACACAAAAATAATTTAAATTTGTTTGAAAATAGATATGCAAAATACACATGAAATTAGGCAAATTTTTATTGAAATACATATACAAAATACACATGAAATAATGTAAATTTGTATGAAAATATATAAACAAATACATATAAGATAACGTAAATTTCCATAAAATATATGTACAAAATATACATTAAATAATGTAAATATGTCTAAAAATATATATACAAAATACACAGAATAACGTAAAATCGTATCAAAATAAATAAACAGACTATCAATAAAATAATGTAAATTTGTATGAAAATAAAGATGCAAAACACCCATATAATAACGCATATTTGTTTAAAAATATATATACAAAAATACACATGAAATAATTAAATTTGTATCAAAATAAATATACAAAAGGCACATACAATAAAGAAAATTTGTATTGAAATAGATATGCGAAATACACATAAATAATGTAAATTTGTATCAAAATATATATACGAATACACATAAAATAGAGTAAATTTCTATGAAAATATATATTCAAAATACATATAAAATTATGTAAATAGGTAGAAAAATATATATATCACATACACTTAAAATAATGAAAATTCGTATCAAAATAAATAAACAAAATTCCGATAAAGGAACGTATATTTGTAGGAAAATAAATATACAAAATACACATAAAATTACGAAAATTTGAATAAAAATATGTACTAAAATACAAAAAATTAATTTCGATTTGTATGAAAATAGATATACATAATACACATATAATTAGTTAAATTTGCATTTAAATACATGTACAAAATACACATGTAATAATGTAAATTTGTACAAAATGAAAACAAATTCACATAAAATAACGTTCATTTGTATGAAATATATATACAAAATATACATAGAATAATGTAAAATCGTATAAAAATAAATACACAGAATATCAATAAAATAAAGTAAATTTGTATGAAAATAAAGATGCAAAATACTCATGAAATAAAGCATTTTTTTTATGAAAATACTTATACAAAAATACACATAGAATAATCAAATTTGTATTATTTTATATGTACTTTGTATATATATTTTTATACGCATTTATATTATTTAACATTTATTTAATTTAATTACTTCTGTGTATTTTTGTATATAGTTTTATACAAATTTACGATATATTATGTGTATTTTGTATATTTATATTTATACAAATACACATTCTTTTATTGGTATTTTGTTTATTTATTTTGATACGATTTTACATTATTTTATGTGTATTTTGTATTCATTTTTTTATACGTATTTATTTCATTTGATGTGTATTTTGTATATATTTTTATAGAAATCTATGTTATTTTATGTGTATTCGTATATATATTTTGAAACAAATTTACATTGTTTTATGTGTATTTTGCATATCTATTTCAATACAAACTTACAAAAATGCACATAAAATAAAGTAAATTTGCATTAAAATATATATACAAAACATATTAAATAATGTAAATGCGTACATAAAATAAAATAAATTTGTATAAAACTATATACAAAAATACACAAAAATAGTTAAAATTTGTATGAAAAGATATATACAAAATACACATAAAATTAGGTAAATTTGTTTTGAAATACATATACAAAATACACATAAAATAATTTAAATTTGAATGAAAATATATAAACAAATACACTTAAATAACGTAAATTTGTATAAAATATATATGCAAGATACACATTAAATAATGTAAATATGTATAAAAAATATATATACAAAAAAAAAACAATAATATTAAATCGTATCAAAATAAATACATAGAATATCAACAAAATAATGTAAATTTGTATGAAAAGAAAGATGCAAAATTCCCATAAAATAGCGCATTTTTTCTAAAAATATATATACCAAAATACACATAAAATGTTTAAATTTGTTTTGAAATAAATATATAAAATGCATATACAATAAGGTAAATTTGTATTGAAAGAGATATTCAAAAATACATATAAAACAATGTAAATTTGTTTCAAAATATATATACGAATACACATAAAATAACGTAGATTTCTATAGAAATATATATACAAAATACACATGAAATTATGTAAATACGTATAAAAAATATATATACAAAATACACATTAAGTAATGCAAATTCGTGTCAAAATAAATAAACAAAATATCATAAAAAGAATGTGTATTTGTATGAAAATAAATAATAGATAATAAATTTGTATGAAATATATTTGCAAGATACACATTAAATAATGTAAATAAGTATAAAAAAATATATACAATAAACAAATAGAATAATGTAAAATCGTATCAAAATAAATACACCGAATATTAATAAAATAATGTAAACTTGAATGAAAATAAAGATGCAAAATTCCCATCAAATAGCGCATTTCTTATAAAAATATATATACCAAAATACACATAAAATATTTAAATTTGTATTGAAATAAATATACAAAATGCACATACAATAAGGTAAACTTCTATTTAAAGAGATATGCAAAACTACATATAAAACAATGTAAATTTGTTTCAAAATATATATACAAATACACATAAAATAACGTAGATTTCTATAAAAATATATAGAAAATACACATAAAATTAAGTAAATACGTATTAAAAAATGTAAACAAAATACACATAAAATAATGTAAATTCGAATCAAAATAAATAAACAAAATACCAATAAAAGAATGTGTATTTGTATAAATATAAATGTACAAAATACACATAGAAAATAAACATAAAATAAAGTAAATTTGTAATGAAATATATGTATAAAATACACATAAAATAATGTAAATTTATATGAAAATATATATACAAATACACATAAAATACCATGAATTTGTATAAAATTATATATTCAAAATAAATATTAAATAATGTAAATGCGTATAAAAATATATATACAAAGTACATATCAAATAATGTAAATTCGTATCAATATAAATCAACAAAATACCAATAAAATAATATATATTTGAATGAAAATAGATTTACAAAATACATATAACATAACTAAAATTTGTATTGAAATATATACAAAAATACATAAAAATAATTTGAGTTTGTATGAAAATATATATTCAAAATACACATAAAGCTAGGTAATTTTCTTATGAAATATATATACAAAATACCCATAAAATATTGTAAATTTCTGTCAAAATATATAAACAAATACACATAAAATAACTTAAAATAACGTAAATATGTATCAAATATATATACAAAAAACACATTAAATAATGTAAATATGTATAAAAAATATAGACAAAATACAAATAAAATAATGTAAAATCGTATCAAAATAAATACAGAAAATATTAATAAAATAATGTAAATTTGTATGAAAATTAAGATGCAAAATACCCATAAAATAACGCATTTTTTATAAAAATATATATACGAAAAAACATAAAATATTTGATTTTGTTTAAAATAAATAGATATACATTCTTGTATTGGTATTTTGTTTATTTATTTTGTTTCGAATTTACATTATTTAATGTGTATTTTTTTTACATTTTTTTATACGTATTTACTTAATTTTATGTGTATTTTGTATATATAATTTTATAGAATTTACATTGTTTTATATGTATTTTTGCATATCTCTATGAATAGAAGTTTACCTTATTGTATGTGCATTTTGTATATTCATTTCAATACAAATTTAAATATTTTATGTGTATTTTGGTAAATATATTTTTATAAGAAATGCGCTATTTGATGGGAATTTTGCATCTTTATTTTCATTCAAATTTACATTATTTTACTAATATTCGGTGTATTTATTTTGATACAATTTTACATTATTCTATTTGTTTTTTGTATATATATTTTTGTGTATTTTTGTATATAGTTTTATACAAATTTAGGTTATTTTGTGTACGCATTAACATTATTTAATGTGTGTTTTGTATATATATTTTTACGCAAATTTACTTTTTTTTTATGTGCGTTTTTGAACATATATTTTTTTTAGAAATTTGCGTTATTTTATGTGTATTTGTATATGTTTTCTCATACAAATTTACATTATTTTATTGCTATTTTGTTTATTTATTTTGATACGAATGAAAATAGATATACAAAATATACATAAAATAAACTAAATTTGTATTGAAATATATATACAAAATACATAAAATAATGTAAATTTGTATCAAAATATTTTAACAGATGCGCATAAAATAACGTAAATTTGTTTTAAAATATACAAAATACACATTAAATAATGTAAATATGTATAAAAAAATATATACAAAACACAAATAGAATAATGTAAAATCGTATCAGAGTAAATACACAGAATATTAATAAAACAATGTAAATGTCTATGAAAATAAAGATGCAAAATACCCATTAAATAACACATTTTTTTATAAAAAATATATACCAAAATACACATGAAAAAATTAATTTGTATTAAAATAAATATACAAAATACAAATACAATAAGGTAAATCTGTATTGAAATAGATATGCAAAATACATATAAAACAATGTAAATTTGTTTCAAAATATATATACGAATACACATAAAATAACGTAGATTTGTATAAAAATATATATACAAAATACACATAAAATGAAGTAAATTCTTATCAAAATAAACAAAATACCAATAAAAGAATGTGTATTTGTATGAATATAAATATACAAAATACACATAAAATAACGTAAATTTGTATAAAACTATATACAAAAATACACAGAAGTAATTAAATTCGTATGAAAATAGATATAAAAAATACAGATAAAATAAGCTAAATTTGAATTGAAATATATATACAAAATACATAAAATAATGTAAATTTGTATCAAAATATTTATAAAAATAGATATAATAACGTAAATTTGTTTAAAAATATATAAACAAAATACACGTTAAGTAATGTAAATACGTATAAAAAATATGTACAAAATACACATATAACCATGTAATTCGTATCAAACTAAATAAACAAAATATCAATATAATAATGTAAATTTGTATGAGAAAACATATACAAATACATATAAAATAACGCTAATTTCTATAAAAATATATGTCCAAAAATGAACGTAAAATAAACTAACTTTGGATAAAAATATATATAAAAAACACACATTAAATAAAGTAAATGTGTACATAAAATAACCTAAATTTGTATAAAACTATGTACAAAAAACACAAAAATAATTTAAATTTGTATGAAAAGAAATATACAAAATACACATAAAATTAGGTTAATTTGTATTGAAATACATATACAAAATACACATAAAATAATGTAAATTTGAAAGAAAATATATAAACAAATACACATATAATAACGTAAATTTGTATGAAATATATACTCAAAATCCACATTAAATAATGTAAATATGTATAAAAAAAAATATATACAAGACACAAATAGAATAATGTAAAATCGTATCAAAATATTTACACAGAATATTTATAAAATAATGTATATTTGTATGAAAATTAAGATGCAAAATATGTATAAAATAACGAATTTTTTTTTAAATTATTGATACCAAAATACACATAAAATATTTGAATTTGTTTTAAAATAAATATACAAAATGCACATAGAATAAGCTAAATTTGTATTGAAATAGATATGCAAAATACATATAATTTAAATTTGTTTCAAAATATATATACGAATACACATAAAATAACGTAGATTTCTATAAAAATACATACACAAAATACACATAATATTAAGTAAATACGTATAAAAAAATGTATAAAAATACACATAAAATAATGTAAATTCGTATAAATGTAAATAAACAATATACCAATAAAAGAATGTGTATTTGAATAAATATAAATATACAAAATGCAAATAAAATAACGTAAATTTATATAAAACTATATACATAAAATAACGCAAATTTCTATAAAAATATATGTACAAAAATGAGCATAAAATAAATTTCCATAAAAATATATATACAAAACACACTTTAGATAAAGTAAATAAGTATAAAAATATGTATACAAAATACCTATGAAATAATCTAAATTCGTATCGAATTAAATTAAGAAAATATCAATAAAATAATGTAATTTTGGATGAAAATATATATACAAAATACACATAAAATAACCTAAATACAAATACAAATATACACATAAAATAATTTAATATTGAATGAAATAAATATACAAAATAAACATAAAATAAGGTAAATTTGTAATGAAATATATGAAAAAATACACATAAAATAATATAAATTTGTATGAAAATATATATACAAATACACATTAAATAACATGAATTTGTATAAAATTTGTATCAAAATATATACTTATACACACAATAAAATAACGTAATTTAAAAAAAAATGTATATACAAAATACATATAAAATAATTTAAATACGTAGAAAAATATATATACAAAAAACACATAAATTAATGTAAATTTGTATGAAAATATATAAGCAAATACACATAAAATAATGTAAATTTGGATAAAATATATATACAAAATGAACATTAAATAATGTAAATATGTATAAAAAAAATATACAAAATACACATAGAATAATGTTAAATCGTATCAAAATAAATAAAGAGAATATCAATAAAATAATGTAAATTTGAATGAAAATAAAGATGCAAAATATCCATATAATAACGCATATTTGAATAAAAATATATATACAAAAAAACATATAAAATAATTAAATTTGTATTAAAATAAATATACAAAATGCACGTACAATAAAGTAAATTTGTATTGAAATAGATATGCAAAATACACATCAATAATGTAAAGTTGTATCAAAATATATATACGAATACTCATATAATAGAGTAAATTTCTATGAAAATATTCATACAAAATAGATATACAAAATACACATATAACTAGTTAAATTTGTATTTAAATACATGTACAAAAAACACATAAAATAATGTATATTTGTATGAAATGAAAACAAATACATTTTATATAAAATATATATACAAAATACACTTAGAATAAGGTAAAATCATATCAAAATAAATACACAGAATATCAATAAAATAATATAAATTTCTATGAAAATAAAGATGCAAAATACCCATAAAATAAAGCATATTTTTATAAAAATACATATAAAAAAATACACATAGATTAATCAAATTTGTATTAAAATTAATATACAAAATGCACATACAATAAGGTAAATTTGTATTGAAAAAATATGGAAAATACACATAAGTCAATGTAAATTTGTTTCAAAATATATATACGAATACACATAAAATAACGCAGATTTCTATAGAAATATATATACAAAATACACTTGAAATAATGTAAATACGTATAAAAAATATTTATACAAAATACACATTAAGTAATGTTAAGTCGTGTCAAAATAAATAAACAAAATATCATGAAAAGAATGTGTATTTGTATGAAAATAGATATACAAAATACACATAAAATAACCTAAATTTGTACAAAACTATATACAAAAATACACAAAAATAATTTAAACTTGTATGAAAATAAATATACAAAAAACATATAAAAATAGGTAAATTTGTATTGAAATACATATACAAAATACACATAAAATAATGTAAATTTGAATGAAAATATATAAACATATAGACTTAAAATAACGTAAATTTGTATCAAATATATATACAAAAAAAAAACATTAAATAATGTAAATATGTATAAAAAATATATATACAAAACACAAATATAATAATGTAAAATCGTATCAAAATAAGTACAGAAAATATTAACAAAATAATGTAAATTTGTATGAAAATTAAGATGCAAAATACGTATAAAATAACGCATTTTTTTAAAATTATTGATACCAAAATACACATAAAATATTTGAATTTGTTTTAAAATAAATATACAAAATGCACATACAATAAGCTAAATTTGTATTGAAATAGATATGCAAAATACATATAATTTAAATTTGTTTCAAAATATATATACGAATACACATAAAATAACGTAGATTTCTAGAAAAATACATACACAAAATACACATAATATTAAGTAAATACGTATAAAAAAATGTATACAAAATACACATAAAATAATGTAAATTCGTATAAATGTAAATAAACAATATTCCAATAAAAGAATGAGTATTTGAATAAATATAAATAAACAAAATGCACATAAAATAACGTAAATTTATATAAAACTATATACATAAAATAACGCAAATTTCTATAAAAATATATGTACAAAAATGAACATAAAATAAATTTGCATAAAAATATATATACAAAACACACTTTAGATAAAGTAAATGAGTATAAAAATATGTATACAAAATACCTATGAAATAATCTAAATTCGTATCGAATTAAATTAAGAAAATATCAATAAAATAATGTAATTTTGGATGAAAATATATATACAAAATACACATAAAATAACCTAAATACAAATACAAATATACACATAAAATAATTTAATATTGAATGAAATAAACATACAAAATAAACATAAAATAAGGTAAATTTGTAATGAAATATATGAAAAAATACACATAAAATAATATAAATTTGTATGAAAATATATATACAAATGCACATTAAATAACATGAATTTGTATAAAATTTGTATCAAAATATATACTTATATACACAATAAAATAACGTATTTTTTTCTATAAAAATGTATATACAAAATACACATAAAATAATTTAAATACGTAGAAAAATATATATACAAAAACACATAAATTAATGTAAATTTGTTTGAAAATATATAAGCAAATACACATAAAATAATGTAAATTTGGATAAAATATATATACAAAATGAACATTAAATAATGTAAATATGTATAAAAAAAATATACAAAATACACATAGAATAATGTTAAATCGTATCAAAATAAATAAAGAGAATATCAATAAAATAATGTAAATTTGTATGAAAATAAAGATGCAAAATATCCATATAATAACGCATATTTGCATAAAAATATACATACAAAAATACATATAAAATAATGTAAATTCGTATAAATGTAAATAAAGAATATATAAATAAAAGAATGTGTATTTGAATAAATATAACTATACAAAATGCACATAAAATAACGTAAATTTATATAAAACTATATACATAAAATAACGCAAATTTCTATAAAAATATATGTACAAAAATGAAGTTAAAATAAATTTGCATAAAAATATATATACAAAACACACTTTAGATAATGTAAATGAGTATAAAAATATGTATACAAAATACCTATGAAATAATATAAATTCGTATCGAATTAAATTAAGAAAATACCAATAAAATAATGTAATTTTGGATGAAAATATATATACAAAATACACATAAAATAACCTAAATACAAATTCAAATATACACATAAAATAATTTAAAATTGAATGAAATAAATATACAAAATAAACATAAAATAAGGTAACCTAAAGATAACCTAAAATAACCTAAATACAAATACAAAAATACACATTAAATAATTTAAAATTGAATGAAATAAATATACAAAATAAACATAAAATAAGGTAAATTCGTAATAAAGTATATGTAAGAATACACACAAAAGAATATAAATTTGTATGAAAATATATATGCAAAAACACATAAAATAACATGAATTTATATAAAATTTGTTTCAAAATATATACGAATACACACAATAAAATAACGTAAATTTTTAAGAAAATGTATATATAAAAACACATAAAATATTTTAAATACGTAGAAAAATATATATACAAAATACACATAAAATAATGTAAATTCGTAAAAAATTAAATACACAAAATTCCAATAAAAGAATGTATATTTGTAGGAAAATATATATACAAAAAACAAATAAAATAATTAAAATTTGTATAAAAATATATACAAAAGTACACAATTTTTTTTTAAATATGTTTGAAAATAGATATGCAAAATACACATTAAGTTAGGCAAATTTGTATTGAAATACATATACAAAACTCACATGAAATCATGTAAATTTGTATGAAAATATATAAACAAATACATATAAAAGAACGTAAATTTGGATAAAATATATATGCAAAATATACATTAAATATTTTAAATATGTATAAAAATATATTATATTATATATATTTTTATTGATATATGCGTTATTTATGTGTATTTTGTAAATGTTTTCTCATAGAAATTTACATTATATTATTGGTATTTTGTCTATTTATTTTGATACGAATTACATGATTATTTGTGTATTTTGTACATTTTTTTATACGTATTTACATTATTTAATGTGTATTTTGTTTATATATTTTTATACAAATTTACTTTATTATATGTGTATTTCTATAAGTATTTTGATACAAATTTACATTATTTTATGTATTTTGTATTTATATTTCAATTCAAATTTAGCTTATTTTATGAATATTTTTATATCTATTTATTTTAATACAAAATCAAATATTTTATGTTTTTTCGTATATATATTTTTATAAAAAAATGCGTTATTTTATGGGTATTTTGCATCTTAATTTTCATACAAATTTACATTATTTTATTAATATTTTCTATATTTATTTTGATACGATTTTACATTATTTTATTTGTGTTTTGTATATATTTTTGTATACATATTTCTATTATTTAATGTGTTTTTTGTATATATATTTGACACAAATTTACATTATTTTAAGTATAGATGTTTATATATTTTCATTCAAATTTACATTATTTTATGTGTATTTTGTATATGTATTTCAATACAAATTTACCTAATTTTATATGTTTTTTGTATATTTATTTTCATACATGTTTAAATTATTTTTGTGTATTTTTGTATATAGTTTTATACAAATTTAGGTTATTTTATATGTATTTTGTATATCTATTTTCATACAAATACACATTCTTTTATTGATATTTTGTTTATTTATTTTGACACGAATTAACATTATTTAATGTGTATTTTGTATATATATTTTTATACGTATTTACATTATTTCAAGTGTATTTTGTATGTATAATTCAATAGAAATCTACGTTATTTTATGTGTATTCGTATATATATTTTGAAACAAATTTACATTGTTTTATTTGTATTTTGCATATTTTGTACAAATTTACCTTATTGTATGTGCATTTTGTATATTAATTTTAATACAAATTTAAATGTATTTTGGTATGTATCTGCATTTATATAAAAAATGCGTTATTTTATATATTTTGCATCTTAATTTTCATACAAATTTATATTATTTTATTAATATTCTGTATATATATTTTGATACGATTTACATTATTCTATGTATTGTTTTGTATATATTTTTTATACAAATTTTATACAAATTTTATGTTATTTTGTATATATATTTTCATACAAATTTACGTTATTTTATATGTGTATTTTTATAAATTTTCTTTCAAATTTACATTATTTTACGTGTATTTTGTATATGTATTTCAATACAAATTAACCTAATTTTATGTGTATTTTGTATATTTCTTTTCATACAAATTTAAATTAAATTAATATATATTTGAATGCAAATAAATTTACAAAATACATATAACATAACTAAAATTTGTATTAAAATATATACAAAAATACGTAGAAATAATTTGAGTTTGTATGAAAATAGATATACAAAATACACATAAAACTAGGTAAATTTCTTTTGAAATGTATATACAAAATACCCATAAAATATTGTAAATTTGTGTCAAAATATATAAACAAATACACATAAAATAACGTAAATTTGTATGAAAAATATATACAAAATACACATAGAATAATGTCAATTCGTATCAAAATGAATGAGCAGAATATCAATAAAATAATGTAAATTTGTATGAAAATAAAGATGCAAAATACCGAAAAAATAAAGCATATGTTTATAAAAGTACAGATACAAAAATACACATCGAATAATTAAATTTGTATTAAAATTAATATACAAAATGCGTATATAATAAGGTAAATTTTTATTGAAAAAATATGCAACATACACGTTTACTCATACAAATTTATATTATTTTATTGGTATTTTCTTTATTTATTTTGATACGAATTTACCTAATTTTATGAGTATTTTGTATATTTCTTTTCATACAAATTTTAAATATTTTTGTGTATTTTTGTATATAGTTTTATACAAATTTAGGTTATTTTATGTACGCATTTACATTATTTAATGTGTGTTTTGTATATATATTTTTAAGCAAATTTACTTTATTTTATTTGCTTTTTTGTACATATATTTTTTTAGAAATTTGCGTTATTTTATGTGTATTTGTATATGTTTTCTATTACAAATTTATATTATTTTTTTGCTATTTTGTTTATTTATTTTGATACGAATGAAAATAGATATACAAAATATACATAAAATAAACTAAATTTGTTTTGAAATATATATACAAAATACATAAAATAATGAAAATTTGTATGTAAATATTTTAACAGATGTGCATAAAATAACGTATTTTTTTTTTTAAATATACATAATACACATTAAATAATGTAAATATATATAAAAAAATATATACAAAACACGAGTAAAATAATGTAAAATCGTATCAAAATAAATATACAGAATATTAATTAAACAATGTAAATTTGTATGAAAATAAAGATGCAAAATACCCATTAAATAACGCATTTTTTATAAAAATATATATACCAAAATACACATGAAAAAAATAATTTGTATTAAAATAAATATACAAAATACACATAAAATAAGGTAAATCTGTATTGAGATAGATATGCAAAAACAATGTAAATTACATGATTATATGTGTATTTTATACATATTTTTTTATACGTATTTACATTATTTAATGTGTATTTTGTTTATATATTTTCAAACAAATTTACGTTATTATATGTGTATTTGTATAAATATTTTGATACAAATTTACTTTATTTCATGTATTTTGTATATATATTTCAATTCAAATTTAGCTTATTTTGTGTGTATTTTGTATATATTTTCATACAAATTTAATTATTTCTGTGAATTTTTGTATATAGTTATATCTATTTTCATACAAATACACATTCTTTTATTCATATTTTGTTTATTTATTTTAACGCGAATTTACAGTATTTAATGTGTATTTTCTATATATATTTTTATACGTATTTACATCATTTCATGTTTATTTTGTATATATCCCTATTGTATGTGCATTTTGTATATTTATTTCAATACAAATTTAAATATTTTATGTGTATTTTGGTATATATATTTTTATAAGAAATGCGCTATTTGATGGGAATTTTGCATCTTTATTTTCATACAAATTTACATTATTTTATTAATATTCGGTGTTTTTATTTTGATACGATTTTACATTATTCTATTTGTTTTTTGTATATATACTTTTTTATACATATTTACATTATTTAATGTGTATCTTGCGTATATATTTTATACAAATTTATTATCTATTAATTATTTTCATACAAATACACATTCTTTTCATGATATTTTGTTTATTTATTTTGACACGAATATACATTACTTAATATGCATTTTGTATATATATTTTTATACGTATTTACATAAGTTCATGTGTATTTTCTATATATATTTCTATAGAAATCTACTTTATTTTATGTGTATTCGTATATATATTTTGAAACAAATTTACACTGTTTTATTTGTATTTTGCGCTTTTTTTCAATACAAATTTACCTTATTGTATGTGTGCATTTTGTATATTAATTTTAATACAAATTTAATTATTCTATGTGTATTTTTTTATATGTATTTAAAAAAAAAATGCTTTATCTTATGGGTATTTTGCATCTTTATTTTCATACAGATTTAAATTATTTTATTGATATTCGGTGTACTTATTTAGATATGATTTTACATTATTCTATGTATAACAAAAATAAATATATACAAAAATAAACAAAAATAATTTAAATTTGTTTGAAAATAGATATGCAAAATATGTGTATTTTGTATATATATTTCAATTCAAATTTAGCTTATTTTGTGTGTATTTTGTATATATTTTCATACAAATTTAATTACTTCTGTGTATTTTTGTATATAATTTTATATAAATTTACGTTATTTTATGTGTATTTTGTATATTTATATTTATACAAATACACATTCTTTTATTGGTATTTTGTTTATTTTCATTTGATACGAATTTACATTATTTTATGTGTAGTTTGTATACATTTTTTTATACGTATTGACTTCATTTTATGTGTATTTTGTATATATATTTTTATAGAAATCTACGGTATTTTATGTGTATTCGTATTTTTATATATAGTTTTATATAAATTTACGTTATTTTATGTGTATTTTGTATATTTATATTTATACAAATACACATTCTTTTATTGGTATTTTGTTTATTTTCATTTGATACGAATTTACATTATTTTGTGTATTTTGTATACATTTTTTTATACGTATTTACTTCATTTTATGTGTATTTTGTATATATATTTTTATAGAAATCTACGGTATTTTATGTGTATTCGTATATTTTGAAACAAATATACATTGTTTTACATGTATTTTGCATATCTATTTCAATACAAATTTACCTTATTGTATGTGTTTTTTGTATATTTATTTTAATACAAATTTAATTTTTTGATGAGTATTTTGGTATATATATTTTTATAAATAAAAAAAAATGCGTTATTTTATGGGTATTTTGCTGATTTATTTTCATACAAATTTACATTATTTTATTAATATTCTGTGTATTTATTTTGATACGATTTTACATTTTTCTAATTGTGTTTTGTACATATTTTTTTATACAAATTTACGTTGTTTTTATAAAATTATTGATACCAAAATACACATAAAATATTTCAATTTGTATTAAAATAAAATTACAAAATGCACATACAATAAGGTAAATTTGTATTGAAATAGATATGCAAAATACATATAAAATAATGTAAATTTTTTTCAAAATATATATACGAATACACATAAAATAACGTAGATTTCTATAAAAATACTTATACAAAATACACATAAAACTAAGTAAATACGTATAAAAAAATGTATACAAAATACACATAAAATAATGTAAATTCGTATAATTGTAAATAAACAATATACCAATAAAAGAATGTGTATTTGTATAAACATAAATATACAAAATGCACATAAAATAACGTAAATTTATATAAAACTATATACATAAAATAACGCAAGTTTCTATAAAAATATATGTACAAAAATGAACATAAAATAAATTTGCATAAAAAATATATATACAAAATACACATTAGATAATGTAAATGAGTATAAAAATATGTATAGAAAATACCTATGAAATAATCTAAATTCGAATCGAATTAAATTAAGAAAATACCAATAAAATAATGTAATTTTGGTTAAAAATATATATACAAAATACATATAAAATAACATAAATACAAATACAAATATACACATAAAATATTTTATTTTGTATATACATTTCAATTCAAATTTTGCTTATTTTATCTGTATTTTGTATATCTATTTTCATACGAATTTAATTACTTCTATGTATTTTTGTATAGTTTTATACAAATTTACGTTATTTTATGTGTATTTTGTATATTTATATTTATACAAATACACATTCTTTGATTGGTATTTTGTTTATTTATTTTGATTCGAAGTTACATTATTTTATGTGCATTTTGTATACATTTTCTTTTACGTATTTACTTCATTTTATGTGTATTTTGTATATATATATTTATACAAATCTACGTTATTTTATGTGTATTCGTATATATATTTTGAAACAAATTTACATTATTTTATATGTATTTTGCATATCTATTTCAATACATACATTTATTGTATGTGTATTTTGTATATTTATTTTAATACAAATTAATTTTTTCATGTATATTTTGGTATATATATTTTTATAAAAAATGCGTTATTTAATGGGTATTTTGCATCTTTATTTTCATACAAATTTACATTGTTTTATTATTATTCTGTGTATTTATTTTGATACGATTTTACATTACTATTTGTGTTTTGTATATATTTTTTTATACCAATTTACATTATTTAATGTGTATTTTTATATTTCAAAACAAATTTACGTTATTTTATGGGCATCTGTTAAAATATTTTGATAGAAATTTACATTATTTTATGTACTTTGTATATATATTTCAATACAAATTTAGTTTATTTTATGTATATTTTGTATATCTATTTTCATTCGTATCAAAATAAATAAACAAAATAGCAATAAAATAATGTAAATTTGTATGAGAAAACATATACAAATACACATAAATTAACGCAAATTTCTAAACAAATATATGTACAAAAATGCACATAAAATAAAGTAAATTTGCATAAAAATATATATACAAAACACACATTAAATAATGTAAATGCGTACATAAAATAGCCTAAATTTGTATAAAACTAATACAAAAATACACAAAAATATTTAAAATTTGTATGAAAAGAAATATACAAAATACACATAAAATTAGGTAAATTTGTATTGAAATACATATACAAAATACACATAGAATAATGTAAATTTGAATGAAAATATATAAACAAATACACTTAAAATAACGTAAATTTGTATAAAATATATATGCAAGATACACATTAAATAATGTAAATGTGTATAAAAAAAATATATACAAAAAAGAAATAGAATAATGTAAAATCCTATCAATGTAAATACACAGAATATCAATAAAATAATGTAAATTTGTATGAAAAGAAAGATGCAAAATTCCCATAAAATAGCGCATTTTTTATAAACATATATATACCAAAATACACATAAAATATTTAACTTTGTATTGAAATAAATATACAAAATCCTTATACAGTAAGGTAAATATGTATTGAAAGAGATATTCAAAAATACATATAAAACAAAGTAAATTTGTTTCAAAATATATATACGAATACACATAAAATAACGTAGATTTCTATAGAAATATATATACAAAATACACATGAAATTATATAAATACGTATAAAAATATATATACAAAATACATATCTAGGTAAATTCGTGTCAAAATAAATAAACAAAATATCATGAAAAGAATGTGTATTTGTATGAAAATAAATAATATATAATAAATTTATATGAAATATATATGCAAGATACACATTAAATAATGTAAATATGTATAAAAAAATATATACAAAAAACAAATAGAATAATGTGAAATCGTATCAAAATAAATACACCGAATATTAATAAAATAATGTAAATTTGAACGAAAAAAAAAATGCAAAATTCCCATCAAATAGCGCATTTCTTATAAAAATATATATATATACCAAAATACACATAAAATATTTAAATTTGTATTGAAATAAATATACAAAATGCACATACAATAAGGTAAACTTGTATTGAAAGAGGTAAGCATAAAATACATATAAAACAATGTAAATTTGTTTCAAAATATACATACGAATACACATAAAATAACGTAGATTTCTATGAAAATATATATACAAAATACACATAAAATTAAGTAAATACGTATAAAAATAGATATACAAAATACACATACAATAATGTAAAATTGTTTAAAAAAAAATAAACAGAATATAAATAAAATAATGTAAATTTGTATGAAAATAAAAATGCAAAATACCCATAAAATAAAGCATATTTTTATAGCATTATTAAATTTGTATGAAAATTAATATATAAAAAGCATATACAATAAGGTAAATTTGTATTGAAAAAAATAAGCAAAATACACATAAAACAGTGTTAATTTATTTCAAAATCTATATACGAATACTCATAAATCAACGTAGATTTCTATAGAAGTATATATACAAAATACACATCAAATGATGTAAACACTTATAAAAATATATTTATATATATATATATATATATATATATATATATATATATATATATATATATATATATATATATATATATATATATATATATATATATATATATATATATATATATATATATATATATATATATATATATATATACACATTAAATAATGTAAATTCGCGTCAAAATAAATAAACAAAATATCAATAAAAGAATGTGTATTTGTATGAAAATAGATATACAATATACACATAAAATCACGTAAATTTGAATAAAACTATATACAAAAATTTAATTTGAATGAAAATAAATATACAAAATACACATAAAGTTAGTTAAATTTGTATTGAAATACATTTACAAAATACACATAAAATAATGTAAATTTGAATGAAAGTATATAAACAAATACACTTAAAATAACGTAAATTTGTATAAAATCTATATAAAAAATACACATTAAATAATGTATATATGTATAAAAAAATATATACAAAACACAAATAGAATAATATAAAATCGTATCAAAATAAATACACAGAATATTAATAAAATAATGTAAATTTGAATGAAAATTAAGATGCAAAATACCCATAAAATAACGCATATTTTATAAAAATATTTATACCAAGACACACATAAAATATTTGAATTTGTTTTAAAATAAATATACAAAATGCACATACAATAAGGTAAATTTTTATTGAAATAGATATACAAAATACATATAAGAGCATGTAAATTTTTTTCAAAATATATATACGAATACACATAAAATAACGTAGATTTCTATGAAAATAAATATACAAAATACACATAAAATGAAGTAAATACGTATAAAAAAGGTATACAAAATACACATAAAATAATGTAAACTCGTATCAAAATAAATAAACAAAATACTAATAAAAGAATGTGTATTGTATAAATATAAATATACAAAATACAAATAAAATAACGTAAATGTATATCAAACTATATGCAAAAATACACAGAAGTAATTAAATTTGTGTGAAAATAGATATACAAAATACATGTGTATTTTGTATATTTATTTTCATACAAATTGAAATTATTTTTGTTTATTTTTTTATATATTTTCATACAAATTTTCGTAAAATACACATTAAATAATTTAAAATCTCGTCAAAATAAATAAACAAAATATCGGTAAAAGAATGTGTATTTGTATGAAAATAGATATACAAAATACACATAAAATTAGGTAAGTTTGTATTCAAAAATACATATACAAAATACACATAAAATAATGGAAGTTTGAATGAAAATATATAAACATATACACATAAAATAACGTATATTTGTATCAAATATATATACAAAATACTAATTAAATAATGTAAATATGTATAAAAAAATATATACATAACACAAATAGAATAATGTAAAATCGTATCAAAATAAATACACAGAATATTAATAAAATAATGTAAATTTGAATGAAAATTAAGATGCAAAATACCCATAAAACAACGCATTTTTTATAAAAATATATATACCAAAATACACATAAAATATTAAAATTTGTATTAAAATAAATATACAAAATGCAGATACTGTAAGGTAAATTTGTATTGAAATAGATATGCAAAATACATATAAAAGAATGTAAATTTGTTTCAAAATATATATACGAATACACATAAAATAACGTAGATTTCTATAAAAATATATACAAAATACACATAAAATGAAGTAAATACGTATAAAAAATGAATACAAAATACACATAAAAATCGTATCAAAATAAATAAACAAAATACCAGTAAAAGAAAGTGTATTTGTATAAATATAAATATACAAAAAACACATAAAATATCGCAAATTTGTATAAAACTATATATAAAAATACACAGAAGTTATTAAATTTGTATGAAAATATATATACAAAATACAGCTAAAATAAGCAAAATTTAAATTGAAATGTACATACAAAATAATGAATAATAAAATAATGTAAATCTGTATCAAAATATTTATACAAATACATATAATAACGTAGATTTGTTTAAAAATAATTAAACAAAATACACATTAAGGAATGTAAATACGTATATAAAATATGTACAAAATACACATATAATCATGTAATTCGTATCAAAATAAATAAACAAAATAGCAATAAAATAATGTAAATTTGCATGAGAAAACATATACAAATAACGCAAATTTCTATAAAAATATATGTAAAAAAATGCACATAAAATAAAGTAAATTTGCATAAAAATATATATACAAAACACACACTAAATAATGTAAATGCGTACATAAAATAACCTAAATTTGTATAAAACTATATATAAAAATACACAAAAATAATTTAAATTTGTTTGAAACGAAATATACAAAATACACATAAAATTAGGTAAATTTGTATTGAAATACATACACAAAATAATGTAAATTTGAATAAAAATATATAAACAAATACACCTAAAATAACGTAAATTTGTATAAAATATATATGCAAGATACACAATAAATAATGTAAATGTGTATAAAAAATATATATACAAAAAACAAATTGAATAATGTAAAATCGTATCAAAATAAATACACAGAATATCAATAAAATAATGTAAATTTGTATGAAAATAAAGATGCAAAATTCCCAGGAATTATCGCATTTTTATAAAAATATATATACCAAAATACACATAAAATATTTAAATTTGTATTGAAATAAATATACAAAATGCATACACAGTAAGGTAAATTTGTATTGAAAGAGATATTCAAAAATACATATAAAACAATGTAAATTTGTTTCAAAATATATATACGAATACACATAAAATAAAGTAGATTTCTTAAGAAATATATATACAAAATACATATGAAATTATGTGAATACGTATAAAAATATATATACAAAATATATATCAAATAATGTAAATTCGTGTCAAAATAAATAAACAAAATATCATGAAAAGAATGTGTATTTGTATGAAAATAGATAATAGATAATAAATTTGTATAAAATATATATGCAAGATACACATTAAATAATGTAAATATGTATAAAAAAGTATATACAAAAAACAAATAGAATAATGTAAAATCGTATCAAAATAAATACACCGAATATTAATAAAATAATGTAAATTTGTATAAAAATAAAGACGCAAAATTCCCATAAAATAGCGCATTTCTTATAAAAATATATATACCAAAATACACATAAAATATTTAAATTTGTAATGAAATAAATATACAAAATGCACATACAATAAGGTAAATTTGTATTTAAAGAGATATGCAAAAATAAATATAAAACAATGTAAATTTGTTTCAAAATATATATACGAATACAAATAAAAAAACGTAGATTTCTATAAAAATATATATACAAAATACACATAAAATTAAGTAAATACGTATAAAAAAATGAATACAAAATACACATAGAATAATATAAATTCGAATTAAAATAAATAAACAAAATACCAATAAAAGAATGTGTATTTGGATAAATATAAATATACAAAATACACATACAAAATAAACATAAAATAAGGCAGATTTACAAAAAAAATATATGTACAAAATACATATAAAGTAATGTAAATTTATATGAAAATATAAATACAAATTCACATAAAATACCATGAATTTGTATAAAAATATATATTCAAAATAAATATTAAATAATGTAAAAGCGTATAAAAATATATATACAAAGTACATATAAAATAAAATGAAATCGTATCAATAAAAATTATCAAAACACCAATAAAATATTATATATTTGAATGAAAATAAATTTACAAAATACACATAAAATAACTAAAATTTGTATTAAAATATATACAAAAATACATAAAAATAATTTGAGTTTGTATGAAAATAGATATACAAAATACACATAAAACTAGGTAAATTTCTTTTGAAATGTATATACAAAATACCCATAAAATATTGTAAATTTGTGTCAAAATATATAAACAAATACACATGAAATAACGTAAATTTGTATGAAAAATAAATACAAAATACACATAGAATAATGTCAATTCGGATCAAAATGAATGAGCAGAATATCAATAAAATAATGTAAATTTGTATGAAAATAAAGATGCAAAATAACCAAAAAATAAAGTATATGTTTATAAAAATACAGATACAAAAACACACATCGAATAATTAAATTTGTATTAAAATTAATATACAAAATGCCTATATTATAAGGTAAATTTGTCTTGAAAAAATATGCAACATACACGTTTACTCATACAAATTTATATTATTTTATTGGTATTTTGTTTATTTATTTGGGTACGAATTATATGATTATATGTGTATTTTGTACATTTTTTTTTATACGTATTTACATTATTTAATGTGTATTTTGTTATTATATTTACATACAAATTTACGTTATTATATGTGTATTTGTATAAATATTTTGATACAAATTTACTTCATTTCATGTATTTTGTATATATATTTCATTTCAAATTTAGCTTATTTTGTGTGTATTTTGTATATATTTTCATACAAATTTAATTACTACTGTGTATTTTTGTATATAGTTTTATATAAATTTACGTTATTTTATGTGTATTTTGTATATTTATATTTATACAAATACACATTCTTTTATTGGTATTTTGTTTATTTATTTTGATACAAATTTACATTATTTTATGTGTATTTTGAATACATTTTTTTATACGTATTTACTTCATTTTATGTGTATTTTGTATAAATATTTTTATAGATATCTACGTAATTTTATGTGTATTCATATATATATTTTGAAACAAATTTACATTGTTTTATATGTATTTTGCATATCTATTTCAATACAAATTTACCTTATTATATGTGTTTTTTGTATATTTATTTTAATACAAATTTAATTTTTTGATGTGTATTTTGGTATATATATTTTTATAAATAAAAAAATGCGTTATTTTATGGGTATTTTGCATCTTTATTTTCATACAAATTTACATTATTTTATTAATATTCTGTGTATTTATTTTGATACGATTTTACATTATTCTATTTGTGTTTTGTACATATTTTTTTTATACAAATTTACGTTATTTTAAGTGTATTTGTTTATGTATTTTCATTCAAATTTACATTAATTTATGTGTATTTCGTGTATGTATTTCAATACAAATTTACCTATTTTTATGTGTATTTTGAATATTTATTTTCATAAAAATTTAAGATATTTTTGTGTATTTTTGTATATAGTTTGATACAAATTTAGGTTATTTTATGTGTATTTTGTATATCTATTTTCATACAAATACACATTCTTTTATTAATATTTTGTTTATTTATTTTGACGCGAATTTACATTGTTTAATGTGTATTTTGTATATATATTTTTATACGTATTTATATTATTTCATGAATATTTTGTATAGTTTTAAACAAAATTATATTATTTAATGTGTATTATGTATATATACATATATATATATATATATATATATATATATATATATATATATATATATATATATATATATATATATATATATATATATTTATATATATATATATATATATATATATATATATATATATATATATATATATATATATATATATATATATATATATATATATATATATTTATATATATATATATATATATATATATATATATATATATATATATATATATATATATATATTTAATTGGTATTTTGTTTATTTATTTTGATACTAATTTGCATTATTTTATGTGTATTTTGTATACATTTTTTATACGTATTTACTTAATTTTATGTGTATTTTGTATATATATTTTTATAGAAATCTTGCTTATTTCATGTATATTCGTATATATATTTTGAAACAAATTTACATTGTTTATGTGTATTTTGCATATCTATTTTTGTGTATTCTGTATTTATTTTTGTTATACATAGAATAATGTAAAATCGTATCAAAATAAGTACACAGAATATCAATAAAATAATTTAAATTTGTATGAAAATAAAGATGCAAAATACCCATAATATAAAGCATATTTTTTAAAAAAATACATATACAAAAATACACATAGAATAATTAAATTTGTATTAAAATTAATATACAAAATGCATATACAATAAGGTAAATTTGTTTTGAAAAATACACATAAAACAATGTAAATTTGTTTCAAAATATATATACGAATACACATAAAATAACGTTGATTTCTAAAAAAAATATATATACAAAATACACATTAAATAATGTAAATTCGCGTCAAAATAAATAAACAAAATATCAATAAAAGAATGTGTATTTGTATGAAAATAGATATACAAAATACACATAAAATAACCTAAATTTGTATCAAACTATTTACAAAAATACACAAAAATATTTTAAATTTGTATGAAAATAAATATACAAAATACACATAAAATTAGTTAAATTTATATTGAAATACATATACAAAATACACATAAAACAATGTAAATTTGAATGAAAAGACATAAACAAATACACATAAAATAACGTAAATTTGTATAAAAAAAATATATACAAAACACAAATAGAATAATGTAAAATCGTATCAAAATAAATACACAGAATATTAATAAAATAATGTAAATTTGTATGAAAATAAAGAGGCAAAATACCCATAAAATAACGCATTTTTTTTATTTATAAAAATATATATACCAAAATACACATAAAAAATTAAATTTGTATTAAAATAAATATATAAAAAACACATACAATAAGGTAAATTTGTATTGAAATAGATATGGAAAATACATATAAAACAATGTAAATTTGTTTCAAAATATATATACGAATACACATAAAATAACGTAGATTTCTATAAAAATATATATACAAAATACACATAAAATGAAGTAAATACGTATAAAAAATGTATACAAAATACACATAAAATAATGTAAATTCGTATCAAAATAAATAAAAAAATACCAATAAAAGAATGTGTATTTGTATAAATATAAATATACAAAATACACATAAAATAACGTAAATTTATATAAAACTATTTACAAAAATACACAGAAGTATTTTAATTTGTATGAAAATAGATATACAAAATAATGTTGATTCGTTTCAAATTCCATAAAAAAAAATTCAGATAAAAGAACGTATATTTTGTAGAAAAAATAAATATACAAAATACACTTAAGATAACGAAAATTTGTATGAAAATATATAAAAAAATAAACAAAAATAATTTCATTTTGTATGAAAATAAATATACAAAATACACATGTATTTTGTATATCTATTTTCACACAAATTTAATTACTTATGTGTATTTTTGCATATAGTTTTATATAAATTTACGTTATTTTATTTGTATTTTGGAA